>NC_090223.1:26617924-26917924 GCF_024489055.1 Chanodichthys erythropterus | reverse complement strand
TGAATGTTTAACACACTTTAATAATCATAAAATAAACACCCAAAACTAAAGTAAAACCCGCAGCCCCTCACGGACGACTGCCGCACACAAAACATAAATAGTCCAGGCCTGGTCCTCTCTCGTCCTTCACGCTGCCTGCAAGATCATTGCCTGGTCAGCAAGACAACAAGTCAGCTGCTTAATGTAGCCTTCTTCTGTTCTTTGTTGTGTGTTAACGTTTCATGCTGGTATGTATCACAGTCTCTACAGTATATTATGATATCTAGGTGAAAGAGCTATGTGTTGGGGTTTATCAGACTTCTGTGATGTGAGGTAGCTAGCAAATGGTCGATTTAGTCTGGCTGCTTCTGAATTTCTCCTCTGTAAAACACTTTGTAAACACTGTTTTTAAAAGGATAAAACTTTATCTACATAAAAGTTACAACTTTAACTCAATACAACTGTTGTGTACATTACATTTTTCAACAATCTGTACTTTATCAGAGTATTCTAACACAAGGACACCTCTGCCAAAAGAGTGTCTGCATGTCTTTGAATTATGCTGTGAGTTGATAACTGATTCTTCATTTTATTTTTAAGTGCCACTCGTAGTCCTCCAGAGTTTATGGAATCATGTAATGGTTTGTACCGCAGACAGATATTTGCGGTATGGTGTTTGCTGCCACTGTTTTGAGTTGTGTGTGTTTGCAATGAATGCTGACCTAGTTGCATGTATAGATCTGTTTTGGTCTTCTCTCTCAAGCAGAGTAACTATATCCACCTTTTGACTTGTGGCTACAAAATCCCTTTTTCTCCCTGGGTCTACATACTCATCTCTTTATCATTCCCATCATTAGGGCCCAAGCGAAAATTCGCGCAGGGCCCTCTTGTTCTTCTAAGGATTATTTTTTTTTTTTTTTTTTTTTTTTTTTTTTTCCGTCTTCCGGGGCTTTTTGGGGGCCTTAACATGCTCAAAAACTCTTGAAAATTGGCACACACATTGGAATCCGCGGCCATTAGGACACCGGAGAGGCTGGTACCCGGGCGTGGCAGGGGGGCTCGACAGCGCCCCCTTGAAAAAAGTCTGAAAATTTGGTCCATATATTAAACATGCTTGCACGTATTAGTATGAAACTCGGTACACATATAGACCTCATCGGGCCGAACAACTTTCGCGCTCTAAGTTAATCGCCACGCCAACAGGAAGTCAGCTATTAAGGGTTGTTAGAAAAACGCATGCTCTGGAATTTGATATACTCCTCCTAGACGATTAATCCGATCGCCACCAAACTCGGTCAGCATGAAGTCAAGACACTGATGATTAAAAATTGCCAGGGGATTTTTGATATCTCGAACGGTTTGGCCGTGGCGAGGCAACGAATTTATGGCGAGAAAAAGGAAACAGGAAATGTGTTATAACGTCTTAATACATATATTGATCTTTATGAAACTTCACGAGTGTGTTCGTTATAGGAGTCTGATCACATGGATGTGACTATTGTGAGTCAAAGTTATAGCGCCACCAACTGGCAGCAGGAAGTGTATCACTTTTTGAAATGTTTTGAGATCACCCTCTTATTTTTACCTGATTTGCTTCAAACTTCATCAGTGTAATGTCAATACACAGCAGATGTAGACCTATGACAGGATTTTTGATATTTGAAATATTGTTGCCATGGCAACAGGTCAAACTGTAATAATATTCTTGAGTGTTTTTGAGGCTCTTAACATGCTTCAAATTGCATGAAACTCGACACACACATCAATATTGTCAACCAGTAGACATGGACAAAGCCATAGAAATGGGCGTGGTGGAGGGGCTCAGTAGCGCCACCTTTTGACAAAAGTGGGGGTTAGTTTTTCCTACAGTCACCAAACTCGGTACACATATTATTCTCATCAAGCCGGACAATTTTCTAATTTACATTCATTAGCTCCGACCAACAGGAAGTCAGCTATTTTGGTTTGAATGTTAATTTTTTGAAAAAACAGGCTATGAATTTTATACTACTACTCCTACAGGGTTTATCCAATTTACACCAAGCTTTTTTTAACTTGTTGCGAACACATTGAAGTTGTTTAATTGCAAACGGATTTTGGATATCTCAAACGGTTTGGCCGTGGCGAGGCAACGAATTTATGGCGAGAAAAGGGAAACAAAGTGTTATAACTTCTGCATACATTAATTGATTTTGATGAAACTTTGGCTTAGTCTTCGTTGTACAAGGCTGATCACATGGATTTGACTATTGTGATTCAAAGTCATAGCGCCACCAACTGGAAGCAGAAAATGTGTCACTTTCAGCATACATTGAGATCACCCTCTTATTTTTACCTGATTTGCTTCAAAATTCATCAGAATAATGTTAAAACTTGGCACATGTAATCCTTTGAAAATGGGCAGGGAGGAGGGGCTCTATAGCGGCACCTTGTAGTGCAGTAAATGTGGAGTGAATTTCACATAGTCCTTTGATGTTTAACCGTTTTAAGTGCCTATTGCCCGCTGTGCACAGTTGCCCTGAAGCCACCGGGGTGGCGGTGCCACCGGGCTTGGGCCCGCCATCGCTGCTCGCAGCTATATTTCTGAATTGTTCTTTATTAATGAAGCCTTTAGCCTTGATTCTTGAGTAACTGACATTTCCCCACAGTATGTTACCTCAAACATGCAAGATAATTATTTTTTCTTGTAAGTAGATACACACCAGTCAGTGGCTGAGCGTAAAGACAACATGGCAACTGGGCAGGAACCTGGAAAAAAGGAAAAACATGGCAAGTTACTTAAATATAAGTGCAATTGAGCTTTCTTGATTTGTTGATTAGACATACCTTGAGAATATTTTTCAGTGTTAAAAGTAGCCATTCTTTCACAAATCAATCTGATTCTGATTCATAAGCTCTTGATTCAAGGTAACACTTTAGTATGGGGAACACATATTCACTTTTAACTATGACTTTTCCTTCAATAAACTCCAAGTTTACTGCTTACACTCTAAAAAATGCTGGGTTGTTTCAACCCAAATTTGGGTCAAATATGGACAAACCCAACCGTTGGGTTAAAAAATGCATTTAAAAATTTAACCCAATGGTTGGGTTTGTCCATTTTTGACCCAAACTTGGGTTGAAACAACCCAGCATTTTTTAGAGTGTATTAATAGTTAGTAAGTTAATTGTTGTAGTGGCTAAGTTCAGGTATTTGGATAGGAATAAGGGATGTAGAATATAAGGCATTAATATGTGCTTCATAAGTACTAATAAACAACAAAAATGCAGGATAATAAGCAACTAGTTAAAAATGATAATTGTTCACTATACTGAAGTGTTACCCAGTTTGATTCAATATTGATATATTTGCACAGTACATATAATTTTTTCTTAAGGAACACAATCTCTAAATTAATGCTGAAAGCTATTGGGAACTCTGTCAGATTGGAATACAATATTAAAGAGATAGTTCACCCCAAAATTAAAAAAAAAATACTCAACCAACCTCATGTCATTCCAAACCCATAAGACTTTGGCCAATCTTCAAAACATATATTAAGATATTTTTAATAAAACCTGAGAGGTTTCTGTCTCTCCATTGAAAGTCTGTAAGCTCTAATATGTATGACAGTTCTTTTTTTCTTTAAAGCTGCTAATGTTTTTATTGTAAAAAATCATGTTAAACAAATCATTCATATTTATGGAAGAATAATGGTAAAATGCTGCATGATGTAGATTATTTTTATCTTTATTTTTAGGCAACATTCTTCAGCTGCAACACGATTGCAAGGTAAGGTAATGCATTTCAATGCAGGCATAATCATATATTACATATTTTCAGCATAATGAATTACATAAAGCATACAGCTTTATTGATCGCATGTGTGGCATAATATTAATTATCACAAAACTTTACTATATTCTGTAAATAAAAAAGCTAAAATTGTAGTCACTAACTTATACATTTACTGTGGAAGTACTGTACACAGCAAAGCAAGGATAATGAAATCATACTTTCAAAAATATAGCTACAAGACTTAAACATTTTACATGTAATAGAATCACTTACTGACATGGTGTAAATTTATATCCAATCATTTACCTTTAATGTCATTACATGTAAAGCGGTGAACATAGTAACTGTCACATAATAGTAAATGCCATATAACATGCATTGAATCATTAACATTACTTTAATAAGTATCTTTCTCTAGTTTTCTGTTAAAAATATGTAAACATCCATAAAATCTAAATTAAATTTACTCAAGGGATTAACAGTTAAAATGCCCTTTACTGATTTAGCAGAGAGAAGACAGTGAGAAAAGAGAATCGGGAAAAGAACCATCCCAATGTGAAGACAAGGATCAGATCAAATTGGAAAACATCAACAAGCTCTTTAATAGACTCGAACTCAGTCGTGAAAACTCTTACAAACTGTCAAGAGACTTTCTGCAGGTAACTCCTCCACAACAAAGGCATGAACCTTGTAATGAGAAGAATTTGGTTCAAACATATATACAAGGACTCCTGATGGCAGATTACACAGCAAGATACATTCCAATGGAAGAAGAAAAAAGTGAGGTGCTTAATGCAAAAGGCACCATGGTTTCTGATGTGCAAGGGGGTAATGCCTTTGAAAGCATTTTCAAGAGGTCTGTGTATGTTGATACGAGCAAAGGACATCCCATTCACCCAATGGACATTCAGATGGCAGTGTTTCTCTGTGCAGATAATTTCCTTCGTCAGCTCATGGTAACAAAACTCTCACAATGTCAGTATGCTCTTCCTCTGCTTGTGCCTAATATATTTACCAAGGAGATTGAATTTCCCCTGTGGACCTTCAGGCAATTTAAGAAAAGCTGGAAGTCCCATGAAGAAAACATCAGTAAAAACCAGACAATCTACAAGGCTGAGACACCTATGGTTGCCTTTTTCAGATTTTCAGCAGTTTCGTCATCCAAATCTGAATTAATGAACAACCTGATCAATGAACGGCATGAAACTTTCTTTCACAGACATTGCCGTGGAAGCAGCAAATCCCGCCTGCTGATGGATGGAGTGGTTGAGATCGCCTGGTACTGCCCTTCTGGAGAGAAAACTGATAAATTCACGGATTGTGTTGCCTTCTGTAATCTTCATGGTGATGCACAAGCTAATGACACACAGCTACAAATATTGACTGATAAGTCCTCAATAAATGTAGTGCTTTTGCCAAATCTTGATAGGAGTGACCAAAGTATGAAAATAGTGGAAGAGCTTTTCAACAGCTCAAAGCCACTCATTTGCCTTTTGACTGAAGATGACTCAGGTGTTTCCAAGATAAAGGAAGGCAAATATACAATTGGCCTGAAAGAAAGAAATAGATCAGATATATCAGAGGAACTTAGAAGAACCATCAATGAGTGCCTCTCAAAAGCACTGTCAGTTTTCAAACTTGAGAATATGGGTGAACATTCAGGAATCAAAGTTGATGAGAATGATGATGACTGCAGGAGAGGAAAAGAGGCAGCAGAGAAGATGATGAGACTACTTGAGACCAAGGAGATGTCCAAAATCAAAGAAACATTTCTGCCTTGTCAGGGAAAACTGTGGCACAACTGGTGTCTAAAGAACAAAGAACTACATCGACCTCAAGGGAACAACATTGAAATGCATAACAGCCAAAAACAAACAGAAATGCACAAAATCCGTGAGCAGCAGAAAAAAATTGGCCTCAGTGAATTCTTAAAATTGTTTATTGAAAAACAAAATTCCATAAGTAGAGCTGAGAAGATGTATTCCCTTAAATGGTTGGGGATCTTCCTGGACGAATATACTTCAAAAGATCTCTGCAAGCTTCATCATGAGTATTATGAAACATGGTCAAAAGTGCTGGATTTGAAAAAGGAACATGATAAATCTGCGCAACTGACAGAAGAACAGTCACAGCTAGAGAAGCTATCTGAAAAATTGAATTTAACATCATTTGGCTTGGAGCACATATTAAGAGAGATTGCCCAGATATATGAATCACACGTATCTGTGAGAAAGAATAAAAGATCTGGATGTAAACTAGATTCTCTCCCACAGTTTGCTGCAGAGCTTATGATCTGTGGATACCCACTGGAGCTGATGGATGGTGATGCAGCACATGTTCCTCTGATTTGGGTTCAAGCAGTTCTAGATGAACTTATCAAAATGCTGGGAGACCAAAAAGTCTTTGTGTTGTCAGTTTTGGGGATTCAGAGCACTGGAAAATCCACCATGCTGAATGCCATGTTTGGACTTCAGTTTGCTGTAAGTGCTGGGAGGTGTACCAGAGGAGCCTTCATGCAGCTGATCAAGGTGTCAGAAGAACTGAAAACCCAGTTAAACTTTGACTACATTATTGTTGTCGATACTGAGGGACTTCATGCTGTAGAGTTGGCTGGCAGGTCAACAAGACATCATGATAATGAAATGGCAACATTTGTAGTCGGTCTTGGAAGCATGACTTTGATCAACATCTTTGGTGAGAATCCAGCTGAGATGCAGGACATTCTTCAGATTGTTGTTCAGGCCTTCTTGAGGATGAAGAAGGTGCGACTGAATCCCAGTTGCATGTTTGTGCATCAGAATGTTGGAGACATCACAGCAGGCGAGAAGAACATGGTAGGGAAAAGGCGCTTGCAGGAGAAACTAGATGAGATGACTCAACTAGCTGCTAAAGAAGAGGTCTGTGGTGCAGAATGTTTCAGTGACGTAATTGGATTTGATATAAAGACTGATGTGAGGTACTTTGCCCAACTCTGGGAAGGCAGCCCACCAATGGCTCCACCCAATCCAGGTTACAGTGAAAATGTGCAGGAGCTTAAGAACACAATCCTATCCCGTGCCTCACAATATAATTGTGTGACACTGGCACAATTCAAAGGTCGTATTGGAGACCTCTGGAACGCTCTTCTGAATGAAAACTTTGTTTTCAGTTTTAAGAATACTTTGGAAATTGCAACATACAGAAAATTAGAAGAGGAGTATGCAAAGTGGACCTGGAGTCTCAGAAGTGCCATGCTGGAGATTGAAGACAAATTGCACAACAGAATCAATAACAAGCAACTGCATAAAGTTGAGAGTAGAGACTTGGAAAAGGAGATGGCAGAGACCAATGAAGAGGTGAAGCAGTCCATGAAGCTTTACTTTGAAGAACACAAAGAAAAGGAGATGCTGATTCAGTGGAAATTGAAATTTCAAGAGAAAATCAACCACCTTCATTGGGAGCTTGTGAGAGATGCAAAAAGAAAACTAGAGAACATTATCTATCAAAAGAAAGCTCTCACCAAACTGGATGGAGAGAAATCTCTGCTTGAGCGAAAACTCCTTGAGAAAAGCAAAGAGTTTGCATTCAGGCTCAAACAAAAAGGTCTTGATGAGAATGAGCTGAGGGCACAATTTGATATAGTGTGGGAAAAGTGGGTCTCTGAGTTGGCAGGGAATGTTCAACCTTTTGAAGAACTTAATGTAGTAAGTGACATTATTACAATAATATCTGAAATTCATGAAAAAGCGCTTGTGCTTGACAGATTAAATAAATTTGAACGCATACATCAAATCACTGATTTCACCACATATGTAAATCTCATTGGAAAATTCTGGAAAAACAGACTGTTTGGCCTTCCACCAGAAGAACAAGAGTTAATACAACAATTGGTGTACACTATTGGTCGTGAAACTGTGAACCAGGTGAAGTCAAAATCAGTTGCAAACACAGGCTACAACCCAAGCTACATTCAAGAAATTGCACAACTTGTAAAAATGAATGTAGGAAACCACAAGTGCAAAAAAGCACAGTATGAATTCAAGAAAGAGTTCACAGTTGATCTGACGATCAGTGCATGTAAGTGGGCAGGTGAGAAGTTTGCAGTGCTTCATCAGGTGTTCAGAAACAACAATGATCCTACGATTTATTTAGAGAGAAAGAAACCAGAATACTTCAGTGTATTCCAGGGATTCTGCAAAGGAGCAAAATCTGCTGCAATATTTGGAGCCTTGATTTGTAGTGAGCTGAAAAACCCGATTCTCCAGAGTGCCTACAACAAGGCTGCAAATGATCTAGCAGGAGAAATGCGGACAAATATTCCAGCTTTTAAAGGCAACAGGTCAAACCTGGAGAAACACATTCTGAAAGCACTAGCAGAGGAGGAGGACTTTCAAAAGTTCATTCAGTACATACATTTACCAAGGAGCCACTTTGAAGATTTTATCAAAGCTGAAGTGAAAGCATATATAACAGGGGAGAACTCCTCAGCTCTTGCAATGATTAATGGGAACATCAAGAACAAGGGGCAATGCGTCATCACGGCTGCTGAAAAAGCAACAACTGAAGTCTCAATGAAACATGGAGATGCCAATATGTGGCTGGAGATATTCTCAGACTGTCTGAAAGACGAGCTTGAATACAGTAAAGAACATCTCACTGATATCTGCTGTGAGGACATCACTAACTTTGAACTTCTAAATGAGGTTGTGAAAGAAGAACTTCAGCCCATCACAGAAGAGTCAA
The DNA here is from genome assembly GCF_024489055.1 of Chanodichthys erythropterus. Classification (NCBI taxonomy): domain Eukaryota; kingdom Metazoa; phylum Chordata; class Actinopteri; order Cypriniformes; family Xenocyprididae; genus Chanodichthys; species Chanodichthys erythropterus. Next base: position 26,909,445 of record NC_090223.1, on the reverse strand, counting down.
ACAAATACTTAAAAAAGCCCTCTGATATTGAAATGAAAATGTTCAGGAAACCACCAGATGACATTTTGATTGAACACTTCTGCCAGTGCTGCTGGCTTCAGTGTCCCTTCTGTGGTGTCGTCTGTGTTAACACAATGGAGGACCATCTTGGAGATCACATTGCTCCCTTCCATCGTAACTGTGGGATGAGAGGGATGATTTACAGAGGTACAGATAATCTTTGCTTGGAATTCTGCACATCTTCAGTGGCGAGTGACAGCCAATCCTTTTACCCAACATCTGACTCGGATGAGACAGTTTTATGGAAGGAGTATAGAACAGCAGGTCCCGATTTTGAGAACTGGAGCATCACGCCTGATGTCTCAGAGCTGCCATTCTGGAAGTGGTTTGTGTGTCGATTTCAGAATGATTTGGAAAAGCATTATAACAAAACTTTCAGTGGTTATGGTGAGATTCCAAAAGAATGGAGATCCTACACCAAAAATCAAGCTTTGGAGAGTTTGGAGAAATACCTGTAAGTTTAATTGATGCCTTAAATGTTTGAGTTTATTTCCAATAAGCTGTTGTTCTCACCACTTTCTAAAGTTTTTTTTATGAAAGATGTCATTATAATTAAATTTATGTCAGATTTTTAATTATTTTATATAGAAATTATCATGGGTACCATTGGTTTTCTTTGATGTTCAGGGTTTTTGATTGGTATTTTAATTGTTTTAATTACATAATTTGTAAAAAAGTTTTTTTGTAACTGAAGTTTTTAGTAACATTTTTAAATTTACCATTATATTCTTAGGATTCCAATACAATTATACTGTACTTTTTACAAAAATAATTTTAATAAAACTTTATTTCCCTTGAGCTTTTCTTAATGTATACAATGTTCCTTAGAGTAAAATATTTGTAGGACAAAAACAATTTTAAGGTAAGAAAGTATGATTTAGGAAATTTTGTTTGCAAGCTGTGTCTGGGAGATTATGTTTTTGTTTTTTTGCTATAATAACTGGCTGATTGTACATTATTGTGAAATATGTAGGTATTTTTCCCCTTGAAGCCAAGTTTGCACTTGTTAACAGTCATTACCAGAAGAGGGCAGCATTAAATCATGAAAATCAGTAAGAGTGAAGGTCAGAAACAGAACTGCTCATAGAATACAGCAGGTATAATTCAATTTTTTATAGCACTGGAGATTACTGCCAGTAGAATTGTTTCATAATTTAAAAAATTTCATAATAATATCACGGTATTTTCAATTTAAGATTCTTACTTTTTTTTTTTTTTTACATGTGGAAGCAGAGGTTATTCAGTGTCAATGAAGTGTTATTACATACAAAGTTAATGAGACACCAAATAAAACAACGCACCTACAATATGCAGCAACAATGTAAAAGCTCAATAATGCAGATTAGACAATCATCTACAGACAATATTACATTATCTCCATTAATCTTCAGATAGTTCCCGTACAGTTAGATCAGTTGAATTAATGAATGGTCTGTGATTTTGTTACAGATGTGGGGGCTTTGGTGAGTTTCAGTGTCAGACTTTTGCGTTTTTGTGGATTCTCCGCTAGTTTCCGTGCATCTTCCTCTTCCTCTCTCCAGAGCTCACGCTTTTTCTTCTCTAACTCCTCCTCATCTTCATAATTCTCTTCCAGCTCTCTCTCCTTTCGCGCTATCTCCTCCTGTCTCTCCTCCAGAATCTTCTCTTGTTTTTCACGTATCTTTCTCTCTGAAGTCGGGTAAAACGAATTTGTGTAGCAGCCTCTGCCATTGATGGCCACCAAAGTTTCAATCTTCTCCAGAAGTTTAGTCACTTGCTCAAAGTTTCCCGTGTTCTTGTTATTGAAGAACACAAATCCACCACTGCAAGTGCGAATAAAGTCTCTAAGGTCTTTATCTGAGCTGGCAATAACGTCATTCGGCATCTTCCCTTCTAATCGATCTCCATGTGTCAACAGAACAACTGTGTATTTCCAAACATTCTTTCCGAACATGTCCTGAATCAGCTTATGCATGTTCTTGTCCTCATTGGTTAAATTTCCCACCGGCAGAACCAGCAGAAACACATGTGGTCCTGGTTTATAGAGCGTGACAGATTTCATGATCTCCCTGACCACCTCCTTCTCTATTCGATTGATCTTATTCAGTCCCGGCGTGTCGATTATGGCCACGGGCCGGCCGTTGATGTTTCCGGATGCTCTTTCACAGAACTGTGTGACTCTGCTCAGTTGCATGTCCGTGTTGAAGGCGTTCCACCTGAGGATGGTGTTTCCAGTTGAGCTTTTTCCAGACCCCCTCGCCCCCAGTAACATGATGCGCAATTCCTCTGCCTCTGCTGGAGAAAGATTATGCATATATTTCAATATGTTGAGATTTTAAACTTGGTAGCAGCAGTTCACCCAAACATGAAAATCATTTACTCACCCATACATCTTTCCAAACCTGTGTGCATTTCTTCTTCTGTGGAACACAAAGTGTCATTTGGAACATTTTTTAAAATAACAAAATATAGCTTTTTGAGATCCACAAAAGAAAATCAAACAGGTTGGAACAAAATGAAGGTGAGTAAATGATGACAGAATTTTCATTTTTTGGTGAACCATCCTTTTAAAGGATTAGTTCACTTTAAACTCACCCTCAAGCCATCCTATAGGTGTATATGGCACCTATCTGATCCACACAGACAGCAACGACATTGCACCCTATGTGTGGATCATATACCATCGGATTTCATCAAAAATATCTTAATTTGTGTTCAGACTACAAACGAAGGTCTTATGTGTGTGTGGAGTGACATGAGGGTGAGTAATAAATGACAGAATTTTCATTTTTGGGTGAACTAACCCTTTGAGTTTAACAAGTATACTTGTATATTTGGGTGTAAAGATAGGGTTTGACATGAAATGAATTGTTTTTTCAAAACATCTATCGTGTGTCATGTGTGAGCTCACGTAGTTACCATCGGATTTCATCAAAAATATCCGCAGCTCGGACGTAAACTGCAACGAAAATAGCGTAGCAGTATGACAGGACAGACGAATTTGTTGAATAAAGTCGTTATGTAGTCGTATTCTCATCGCTTCATAACATTAAGGTTGAACCTACTCACATTGACTATTTTATCGATGTCTGGACCTCAAAAGGTGCAATGTCTTTGCTGCCCATGTGGGGAACAGATACCCTTTGGATTTCATCAAAAATATCTTAATTTGTGTTCCGACGACAAACAAAGTGCTTACGGGTTTGGGACGACATGAGGGTGAGTAATTAATGACAGAAATGTCATTTTTGGGTGAACTAACCCTTCAAGTAAAATGTTGAATTTGAAGGTCAAAGAATGCCTGAGTTAAAGAACAATGGCAACATGTCAAACATAGTATATGTCCGGCCACTGAATGCAGAATGTACTTCACCAGTGGTTGATATTGAGAAGTAATCAAATTCAGTATATACAATGAAAGATGCTCCCTCAGTGTCAACTTTCTACATATGCAGCCTTGTAAGGGAGCTTCCTAAACAAAATTTACCATTCGATGTTAGCATGTTGGCTTAATAGACTAATAGACTTAATAAACACAGCACTCTCAAATATTGGGTGAAATAGTTAATTCCCAATTAAACTGAAACATATTTCAAATTGACATTCTGGAAAATGTTCATAAAGCTCATTGCAAGGCATTCTGCGATTCTTTAAGATCTGCTTAAAAAAGGGTTTCTCTGTGTCAGGAATGTTCTTATGCCTAAAATGTTTACCCATTTGGAAGAGCAATTATGACTTTGCAAATCCTTCTTTAGTTTCAGTTCTGAGCATTCTTGGTATTCTGATCTGATGTGTTTGATTCTTTATCTTGTTTTTGTTCTCCTTGATTTACAGCAAAGTTTGGCATGATTTCATGTGCAATGACCATTGTCTGCTTCTTCAGACTCAAGCACTAGAAGACAATGAACCAGCTGAACCTGCTTAGTACATTCATTCATTCATTTATATCTAGTGCCATTGGTAATTAATATCATGCTTACCATTCAAGGAGGGTGATTTTGAATTTGCTTTCGAGTCTTGAATATCTAAACCAAATAAAGCGCAGATTAATATACAGTACAGTCCAAAAGTTTGGAACCACTAAGATTTTTAACATTTTTAAAAGAAGTTTCGTCTGCTCACCAAGGCTACATTTATTTAATTAAAATTACAGTAAAAAACATTAATATTGTGAAATATTATTACAATTTAAAATAACTGTTTTCTATTTGAATATATTTGACAAAGTAATTTATTCCTGTGATGCAAAGCTGAATTTTCAGCATCGTTACTCCAGTCTTCAGTGTCACATGATCCTTCAGAAATCATTCTAATATGCTGATTTGCTGCTCAATAAACATTTATGATTATTTTCAATGTTGAAAACAGTTGGGTACTTTTTTTTTCAGGATTCCTTGATGAATAGAAAGTTCAAAAGAACAGCATTTATCTGAAATACAAAGCTTCTGTAACATTATACACTACCGTTCAAAAGTTTGGGGTCAGTAAGAATTTTTATTTTTATTTTTTTGAAAAGAAATTAAAGAAATTAATACTTTTATTCAGCAAGGATGCATTAAATCAACCAAAAGTGTCAGTAAAGAAATTTATAATGTTACAAAAGATTAGATTTCAGATAAACACTGTTCTTTTGAACTTTCTATTCAACAAATAATCCTGAAAAAAAATATTGTACACAAATATTTTGTACAATTGTACACATTAAATGTTTCTTGAGCAGCAGATCAGCATATTAGAATGATTTCTGAAGGATCATGTGACACTGAAGACTGGAGTAATGATGCTGAAAATTCAGCTTTGCATCACAGGAATAAATTACTTTGTCAAATATATTTAAATAATACACGGTTATTTTAAATTGTAATAATATTTCACAGTATTACTGTTTTTACTGTATTTTTAATTAAATAAATGTAGCCTTGGTGAGCAGACGAAACTTCTTTTAAAAACATTAAAAATCTTAGTGGTTCCAAACTTTTGGACTGTACAGTGTGTGTGTTTAAATTATTGTCCTCACAATTTTTACTTACCTTTGAGGCTTGGTGAATCTGAGTTTGTTCTTACGTTTTCGTATAGTTCATCAATCTCAGCTACGTAAGATATTAATATTAATTATTTTATAGACAACGTATATTTTCCAGTAAAAGATTATATGAATTATTTGATTTGAATGAATTGGTTCAGACTTATATTTTGAATGAGTAACTCACAGCTCAGTGATGATTCCAGTTCAAAGGTTTCTTTCTCTGTTTCAGCCTTCAGACTGTCCCACAACTTCTCCTCTGAAGTCATCACTCTGTTTAATAGAAAATAACTTAATGAATGAAATACCTGCCTTCAGTATTTTATTTTTTTAGTGTCTTTACTTCTTTCTAGCATATGTATATATAAAATATATATTCAAGAAAATACTCACAATGTTCAGAGCAGATGTTTATGATTCTGGATCCACAGACAGTGTAAAGTGCTTGAATCTGAGTTCCTTCGCCACTATGAATGACTGGGAATCCTGTTTGACAAGTGTCTTTAAGGCTTGCACAAACCCAACGAGAAGACTTCTATCTGTCTTCTAACAGGCATTTATGATAAGAAAATGAGCTAAACATCTTTCAGATACGCAAACAATTTCAGTAGTTTCAAGCATGGGAGGGCTGATCGTACTGAGCTTTACTGAAGGATTTCATCTAGACTCCTCCGTTTGCAATCTGACACTTTTCTAAGGTATGCTGAGCTGATGTGATTGGAATGAGGTTTTTTAATTAGGAATGAAGCTTTGATGACCTGTTTTTAGTTTGAATCACAAAAAAAAACATAAATCAAGTAATTGTCAACTGAATTCAAAAATATTACGAAAGCAGCCAAAAGATTTAATTGTACTGCATTTAATAGTTTCTCTTTTGATATAAACTATAAATATTGTTCAAAAATATTTTCCTGCTTGGGTAAAAATGGGTTTAATTTTAACATTTAAGATGACTTTTTTAAATACTCACACAAGTTTTTAAATATTCACACAACAAGTTGAATGCAAAACAGCCCTATTTGGAGGTTTTTATATGATAATGATCATGTTAAGAGTTTTGTCTTATGATGTATCAGGATGTGATGTGTGATTTGTTGTCAGGAAGTGCATACTGAGAAAACACCTATGAGCTCAGCAACTCAACAACAAAGAAACCCATCAAACTCTGTTATCTCCGGATGCCATCTGTTGCTATTTTCAGATGTGTTTTTCATCATCTAACTTAAGCATAGGTAAATTCAAATCAGCAAACTTTAAGAAGAAAAGATGTGGAACCTTCTGTCAGGCACTGCCTTTTAGGCATTTATTTTATGCAATAAGTTTTAATACATTTTGTCTGTATTTATATTTAATTTGTATTACATTTTACAAATTAAGCAGATCATAGGCAGAAAAAAAACCTAAATAACCTATTAAACATGAAAGTATGCAATCTAGTGTTGGGGGTAATGGATTACAAGTAATGCAAGATACATAATCAGATTAACTTTTTCAAGTATTGAGTAAAGTAACGTTAATTTTACATTTATAACAAAATATCTATTCATTTTTCAAATAAGTAATGCAAGTTACTTTGTTTTGACTGACATCTCTCCTGTCCCCTTGTTGAGAGAAACTGGGTCTTTGCTGCTGACATTCAATGACCCATTTCAACAGTACTAATAAGCAAAATGACTTTGATAAACATCACATGTTTGTTTCATATTTTATTTTCTGAAGTAAGAGTGTTGAACTTTCTTCTCCTGCATCCCATTGTTCTGCAATCCAGAATGGCAGCAGAGCTGAAAGGTTTGAGCTGCGCTTTTTAATGGACAGCCGTGATTTTTTGCATTTCCTTCACTTTCGGTATGAAAGGGCTTTTACATTTGCCAAAAATAGAAACAAAGTCCAGCCCATGTGAGAAAAGTGATGTAATTCATTATTTAAAAGTAACTAAATATCTCAATTTGTTTATTTTTTAGGGAGTGACACAATATTGTAACACGTTACTTTTAAAAGTAACTTTTCCCAACACTGATGCATTCATGTATCTTTATAGAACCTTTCTGGCATGAAGCATTCTTTAAAATTGAGACAAGAACCCTAGATTAAATGCTTGAAAATTATTATTTACAAGACAGGAGTATACTGTATGAATACACAAATGAAAACTGACAATTTGACATTTAAAAAATTTGAAATTAAAATAAAAAAATAAAAAATCCTGACTCTTTGAAAGGCACACTTGCAGTAGGTACTTTACTGTTGTACTTTGGTAACCAGTGGGGGGCAGCCCTGAGACGATCCCCATGATCATGGAATAATCTGAGCATGAAGTCAAACCAGTGTTACCCTATAGAGTACTCTGGTGTGTTGTGTAAACATCAACTTCATGGAGTTCAAAAGAAATAAAGAATTTCTGACGGAAGAAAATGACACATCTAAGTAAAACACAAGAGTCTTTTTGCAGCTACTGTATATTGGAAACTGTCCAGCAAAATAATTAGGTTTTGGTTTGTTAAAAGAAACACTTTAACATATTTTACTAATTAACTATCTTTATCCTGAATAGAATTTATTTTTACACTAGTGTTCTATGTATCACATTTAAGAATGGTACAGACAGTAGATAACATGGCTCATTTTTAATTGTTGTGTTTATAATTGTCAGGATCCCGGTGTTTTGTGTTTTGTAGGACTTTTCTGTTGAAGTGTAATCGGTTTTCTTTGTTTCAATCTTCATTTCCTGTGTTTTGGTTTCTGTTTTGCCTGTACCTTGTGTGTCGCTATAGTTACCCTCATTAGTTACCATGACATCATATCACCAACACCTGTCCCTTATCAGCCCATTGTTAACGTGTCTATTTAAACCTTTATGCTTCATTTGTTGTTTGTTGGTCGATGCGTTTGTGAGTATGTTCTTGTCGTTGCTCTCGTCAGCTGTCTGTGAATGGATTACCTTTTCTTATTAAACGTTGGTGCTTGCATTTGGATTCTCACTCTGTTTCATGCCTGCGCATTCGTAACAATAATAATGACATTATATATTTTTTTCCAGGTCAATAAGTGAAAAACTGCAACAGATCAGTTGAGATAATCATACCTAGTGATGTCCAAATGAAGCAACGAATCAGTATTGAACCACTTCATCAATTGTTTTGAAAATGGGTTCATTCATTCAAAGCTTCGTTTCAGTGACATCTAGTGGCGAAATTGTAGATAGCAATATAATGTCTGTATAAGTATAACTAGGGTTTGTGTGAATGATGTAAATAAACCAGCCACGAAATAAATAAGCCAGGTGCAGTAGGATAACCAAGGTATAATAAAGCAATTTAACTTATAAAAATAAAAATGTTCCCACATTGGAGAACAGGTTCTCTTCCTAGCTGGCTCCATGAAGATGATGAAACAATGCAGTGAAAATAACAACTATGCAAACTCCTAATACAACAAATCCACATCTTGTGCATCATTTTGGGTGTCTATATAGTCCTATTACGCACCTAAAAAGCTGCTGAAGCGTGCGCGCAGCAAAGTCTCGCGTCATGAAGCCTCTCGCGATGCGAAGCAGTATCGACTGGTCTGAACCACTCACGTGATTCACTTAGAGAACTGAAGCAGTTACTGCTTCGGACGTCATCGGTCACGTGTGTTTTTCCGCACCAAAGCAAGCTCCGAAGCAGTAGTTCAAGAAAAATGCTGCTCCGAGTTCGAAGCTTGTGTCGGAGCATCGGTGTCAGACGGTCATCACTAATCATACCTGACCAGAATTCAAAGACTTATGTAAAACTTTGCTTTTTTATTGACAATTCATTCAGATTTATTTCACTTGAACATTGAGGTTAGATTGAATTTTTCTGCATTGGATAACAGTGATATTTGAATTTGTCACATTTAATATCAACTTTTATGTGTTATAAACTAAAGAAGATTTGGGGTGCAGTAAAGGGGAAGATATGTTTCAAATATCAGGTTCCCTTTCGATACTTCACTCGTACTGCGTATGGGGAAAGGTCTCCCTTTTTCCCCGCTGCTGAAGCCTTTTTCAATAACGCAGTGTAACTGCACCGTCATTGGTTCACTCATAGACAAGTTGTTGAACCAATGGCGGCGCGGCATAGCTGCGCGGCCTATGGCGACAAAGCGCGCGAATATTCCCGCCGAAATGGGCGGGGTATAGGGCTATATAAGCAGGCGTTTCGCCATAGGATTTCAGTGTTTTCTCCTTCAGCGACGACATCTACTTCTCTTCGCTGATCTCCGCCTGAAGCCGAAGAAGCTCGCCGCCTTCTGCTCTCGCCGCCGTCTGAAGAGGCTCCCGCAGCGGACTCGCCTGGACTCGCCGGTGGAAGAAAGCGCCGGCGCCCTCGCGGACTGCAGCTTCTAGCGCCGTCGCCGAGCCGCCGCCTCCCGCTTCCCGCTTCCGGCCGCTTCCTGTGCGTCCCCTGCCGCCATCCGGCGCGCCGCCTGAGAGCTTCATCCGCGGCTTAAACGCCGCTCTAAAAGAGCGATTTCCAGCGGTTTTCACCGCTTTAAGAGCTTCCGCGGCCCCTCGCCGCTCTAAAAGAGCCACCCAATTGCCGTTTTCACGGCAGCGGCGTCTCACGATGCCCCGCCACTCATGTGGTACTTGCAGGGCCCCCTGCACGACGACGATGGACACAGCGAGTGTGTCGCTTGCCTGGGCAAGCCCCACGCAGACGGCGCGCTCGCTGGAGACTCATGCCCGCACTGCGAGTGTATGAGTCTCGCTTCCCTGCGCTCGCGGGTCGCCTTCTTCACTGAGGGCGATCTCGCCGCTCGCGCCCTCCGTCTCCTTCCTCCCGGGGTCCGGCGAGGAAAAGACAGCGGGGTAGAGCGACTCAGCGCCAGGAGTTGAGCGAGCTCACGCCGGCCCAGCCCCCGCGTGCCTCGCCCTCTCCTCCCAGGGAACTCTCTCCAGTTCTGTTCTCTCGCCCTGAGCAGCGTCCCTCCGCAGAAGCGAGTGACCTCGTCTCATTCGGGGAACAGACGACGAACAAGACGACTCCATGTCTCTTGCGGCTTCCGAAGCGGAAGGATGGGCTGGCGAGCCGGAAGACCCCGCTCCACCGCCTCCCTTGGAACCCATCGAGCATGGCCAGGGCATGGATGCCGAGCTCTTCCGCATCCTGTCTAGAGCCGTTGAAGAGCTGGACCTCGAGTGGGCCCCTCCAGAGGAGCCGTCTCGCAGCCGCCTGGACGAATGGTTTCTGCCAGGCCGCCGCCAAGCACCTCGCCAGCGTTCAGCGCCCTTCTTTCCTGAGGTCCACGAAGAGCTGACGAAGTCGTGGCGCGCTCCTTACTCTGCCCGCCTCCACACTACGCACCGCTCCGCCCTCACCGCCGTCGACGGCGCCGAGGAGAAGGGATACGAGCGCTTGCCACCCCTAGATGAAGCGGTGGCTGCTCACCTCTGTCCTCCCGCGGCTGTGGGTTGGAAGACGAAGAGGGCCCTTCCTTCCAAGCCCTGTCGGACCACCTCTACTCTGGCTGGACGGGCTTACACCTCGGCGGGCCAAGCTGCCTCTGCGCTCCACACCATGGCCATATTTCAAGCATTCCAGGCCAAACTCCTCCGCTCTCTGGATGAGTCTGGAATCGACGCGCCAGCCTTCAAAGATCTCCGCAGCGCCACGGATCTTGCCCTGCGAGCTACGAAGGCTACGGCCCAGGCCATCGGTCGTTCCATGGCCAGCCTGGTCGTGTTGGAGCGCCACCTGTGGCTCAACCTAACGGAGATCAAAGACCTAGACAAGACGGCCTTCTTAGACGCCCCGGTCTCGCCTTCTGGTCTCTTCGGGCCTGCAGTGGATGGCTTCACTGAGCGCTTTACTGCCGCGCAGAAATCGTCTCAGGCTATGAGGCATTTCTGCCTAAGCGCTCCAGCTCCGCCTTCTGCGTCTAGCCGCCCCAGGACTGCGCCGGCTCAGCAGAACAAACCAGCCCCACCTGCAACACAGGCAGCGCCGCCCCAGGAGCATCGCCAGCGCTCGCGCCCTGCGAAGCGCCCTCCCTTCCCGAGGCGCCAGGGACCCCGGCCCAGGATTGTGCTGGACCCGGTGCCTCCGAAGTCGTCCTGATTCGTCGGACAGGAAGAGGATGGGGGACCGTCCCGTTACGACCGGACCACCCCAAAAGCTCCCACGGGTAATTTCCCCTCCGCCTCGTTTATTTCCGGGCGTGGGAAACATACTCCAAGTGACAGCTGGGCCCACACCTGTTGCGCCCACTCCAAACGCCGTTTTCACGGCGGACAAATTTTTACCTCATCACAAAAAGAGCAAATTTCCTCTTCCACCCTCGCGGTGTACGACCCTCTCAACGGCGGTCTGTCACCCAACATTATTCAACCCCTAGCCACTCGGGCCGAGGCCTGGCAGGCCATCCCCGATGTGTCAGAATGGGTCATGGGGATCGTAAACCAGGGCTACTCGCTCCAGTTTGCACGACGGCCCCCGCTTCGCCGGGGTGCTTCAAACATCGGTCAATCCGGACGACGCTCATGTCCTCCGGGCCGAAGTCATGTCGTTGCTGGAAAAAGGAGCTGTGGAAATGGTTCCTCCGTCAGAGAGCGAGACAGGCTTTTACAGCCGCTACTTTCTGGTCCCCAAAAAGGATGGCGGTCTCAGACCCATCCTAGACCTCAGGCTTTTGAATCACTCCCTCATGAGACGGAAGTTCAAAATGCTGACGCTGAAGCAGATCCTCGCGCACATTTGCCCCGAGGACTGGTTCTGCTCGCTGGACCTGAAGGATGCGTATTTTCACATCCAGATAGCCCCCCGTCACAGACGATTCTTGAGATTCGCATACGAAGGGGTGGCATACCAATATACGGTCCTGCCCTTCGGGCTGTCTCTGGCTCCCCGCACTTTCACCAAGTGCATGGACGCGGCGCTTTCCCCTCAGAGACAGATGGGAATCCGGGGTCTGAATTAACTCGACGACTGGCTCATCTTAGCCCGTTCGCGAGACGAGCTGAACGCCACAGATCCGTGCTCCTCAGCCATCTACAATGCCTGGGTCTCAGGGTCAACTTAGCCAAGAGCTCGCTATGCCCCACTCAACGAATTTCGTTTCTGGGAGCAGTTTTCGACTCGGTCCGTATGACGGCAGTAGTCTCGCCAGAGCGCGCCCTGGCAATTCAGCAGCTCACGGCATCTGTCACGAACAAAGCCTATCTCCCTCTGAAGTTTTTCCAGAGGCTGCTAGGGCTGATGGCTTCCGCCTCCCCGGTGCTGCAGCTAGGCCTTCTTCGGATGCGGCCTCTTCAGTACTGGTTGAAGTTCCGGGTTCCTCCCAGCGCATGGCGGCACGGCCGCCTATGTCTCAAGGTCAATCGGGCCTGTCTTCTAGCCCTGAAACCTTGGATGGATCCAGTATGGTTCCAACGCGGAGTCCCCTTACAGGCGGTCTCACGGAGGACGGTGCTCTCAACAGACGCCTCCAACTTGGGCTGGGGCGCTGTGTGCGAGGGCAGACCGGCCTTCGGCTCGTGGAGCCACGAGGAAAGCCATCTACACATCAACTGTCTAGAGATGCTAGCAGTGATGAAAGCCCTTCAGTTCTTTCAGGCTTACTTGACGGGACGTCATGTTCTAGTTCGGTCAGACAGTATGACGGTGGTGTCATACCTGAACCACCAAGGCGGTCTTTCGTCCAGCCGCTTATGCGCTCTGGCGAAACGACTGCTGGAATGGGCTCTTCCGAGGCTTCAGTCGCTCAGAGCGACTCATGTTCCTGGCAGGAACAATCTGGGTGCGGACATGTTGTCACGGAGCAACATCCCCTCCGACGAGTGGATGCTCCACCCCCAAGTGGTCCTCACGATCTGGGAGTTCTTCGGGAAGGCAGAGGTAGACCTCTTCGCCTCAGAAGACAACTCTCATTGCCCAACATTTTTCTCGAAGGAAGTAGATGCTCTGGCCCACACATGGCCCAGCACGCTCCTTTATGCTTTCCCTCCGATCGCACTGATCCCCCAGGTCATCAGGCGTATCAGAGAAGACCAGCACAGAGTCCTTCTGGTGGCCCCGCTCTGGAGGAACCAGGTTTGGTCCTCAGAGCTATTCAGGCTCTCTCTAAGAGCCCCGTGGCCGATTCCCCTGAGACGGGACCTCCTCTCTCAGGCAAACAGAACAATCTGGCACCCACAGCCGCAGCTCTGGGCTCTGCACCTCTGGTCCCTCGATGGGAGCCGACTAGCCTCCCCGAGGACGTCCTAAATACCATTTCTCAGGCTAGAGCCCCATCTACGAGGCGCCTCTACGACCAGAAGTGGTCAGTCTTTGTTGATTGGTGTTCAACACGCAACATAGACCCTGTGGAGAGTGACGTATCTTCCATACTGTCTTTCCTCCAAGAACGCTTGGAAATGGGGCGCTCCCCTTCCACGCTTAAGGTTTACGTAGCAGCCATTGCAGCGTTCCACGCTCCTATTGCTGGCCAATCGGTGGGACGAAACGGGCTCGTGATCCGTTTTTTGAGAGGTGCTAGGCGTTTGAATCCTCCTCGCCCTCTCACTATTCCCTCCTGGGACCTCTCGTTGGTCCTCAGGGCCTTGAAAGGAGCCCCATTTGAACCAATGGGTTCAGCCGACCTCAGGCCCCTAACACTAAAAACCGCTCTGCTACTAGCACTAGCATCGGTAAAGCGTGTTGGCGATTTGCAGGCCCTCTCTGTGAACCCTGCATGCCTCGAATTCGGGCCTGGTGACTCTAAGGTCGTTCTGAAACCTAGGCATGGCTACGTCCCTAAAGTGCTCTCAACTCCGTTTAGAGCTCAGGTCATCTCGCTCTCTGCTCTTCCTCCCTCGGCGGACGAACCAGAGCTGCAGCTACTCTGCCCAGTCAGGGCATTGAGGACCTACATAGACCGATCACAGTCTTTCAGACTGTCGGATCAGCTCTTTGTTTGTTTTGGCGGCCGCACCAAAGGGTCTCCGGTCTCGAAACAACGCATTTCCCGTTGGATAGTGGATGCTATTAACCTGTGCTACTCCTCACTGGGCACTAATTGCCCCATAGGAGTCAGGGCCCACTCCACTAGAGGAATGGCTTCCTCGTGGGCTTGGTCCAACGGAGTTTCCATCCAAGACATCTGTGAGGCGGCCGGCTGGTCTTCGCCGTCCACCTTTGTCAGGTTCTATCACCTCGATGTCCCGACCTTACAAGCTCGGGTCCTGTCGGTGTGATTAGCGGCTTCCAACAGGTCCCGCTTCACGCCACCATAGGAAGTATCTTCCTTCAGTGTAACCATGGGTTCGGTTAGGCTTTGCCTCCGCTTGTCCTTTTTGCCCCCCTCTGGGTGGCCAAATGCAAGCTATATCGTTCCCAGCCGTGGCACGGCGTGGTTGAATTCGTTCCCCATACGCAGTACGAGTGAAGTATCGAAAGGGGAACGTACTCGGTTACTAACGTAACCTCGGTTCCCTGAGATACGGAACGAGTACTGCGTCACTTGCCGTGCCACGAGGCTGCGGCTCAGGGTCGTCGCTTCAGTCGATTGACACTGAAATCCTATGGCGAAACGCCTGCTTATATAGCCCTATACCCCGCCCATTTCGGCGGGAATATTCGCGCGCTTTGTCGCCATAGGCCGCGCAGCTATGCCGCGCCGCCATTGGTTCAACAACTTGTCTATGAGTGAACCAATGACGGTGCAGTTACACTGCGTTATTGAAAAAGGCTTCAGCAGCGGGGAAAAAGGGAGACCTTTCCCCATACGCAGTACTCGTTCCGTATCTCAGGGAACCGAGGTTACGTTAGTAACCGAGTACGTTATTCATCATAACCTGGTTGGGTCGAATCATTCAAATTATTATTATTATTATTATTAGCCTATATTATTAAATGTAATTTGATTTAGTGATTTGATTTAGCTTTGTAACCCAAGGAGCCTCTGCTCTGGTTACAATACACTCCAAAGGTGGGCCAAGATGGACACTGTTCAAAAATTTAAATGGAAAAATTGTTATTTTTGTTTTGTTTTTTGTGCACAAAAAGTATTCTCGTCACTTCATAACATTAAGATTGAACCACTGTAGTCACGTTGACTATTTTAATGATGTCTTTACTACTTCTCTGGACCTTGAATGTGGTAATTTTGTTGCTTTCTATGGGAGATAAAAAACCTCTCGGAATTCATCAAAAAATATCTTAATTTGTGTTCTGAAGATGAACAAACACAAAGGTTTGGAACGACATGAGGGTGAGTAATTCATATCAGAAATTCCATTTTTGGGTGAACTAATACTTTAATCTTCAGAAGAGAAGTTAAAAGTGCCGTAGAACGTCTTTTTAAAAGATGTAATATAAGTCTAAGGTGTCCCCTGAATGTGTCTGTGAAGTTTCAGCTCAAAATACCCCATAGATTTTTTTTAATTAATTTTTTAATTGCCTATTTTGGGGCATCATTAAATATGAGCGATTTAGGCTGTGGCCCCTTTAAATGCTCAAGCTCCCCGCTTTTAGCTCGCGCTTGCCTTTAACAGCATAAACAAAGTTCACACAGCTAATATAACCCTCAAAATGGATCTTTACAAAGTGTTCGTCATGCAGCATGTAAGTATAGTATTTATTTGGATGTTTACATTTGATTCTGAATGAGTTTGCGGCTATGCTCTGTGGCTAACATTACACACTGTTGGAGAGATTTATAAAGAATGAAGTTGTGTTTATGAATTATACAGACTGCAAGTGTTTAATAATGAAAATAGCAATGGCTCTTGTCTCCGTGAATACAGTAAGAAACGATGGTAACTTTAACCACATTTAACAGTACATTAGCAACATGTTAACGAAACATTTAGAAAGACAGTTTACAAATATCACTAAAAATATCATGATATCATGGATCATGTCAGTTATTATTGCTCCATCTGCCATTTTTCGCTGTTGTTCTTGCTTGCTTACCTAGTCTGATGATTCAGCTGTGCACAGATCCAGACGTTAATACTGTCTGCTCTTGTGTAATGCCTTGAACATGGGCTGGCATATGCAAATATTGGGGGCGTACATATTAATGATCCGACTGTTATGTAACAGTCGGTGTTATGTTGAGATTCGCCTGTTCTTCGGAGGTCTTTTAAACAAATGAGATTTATATAAGAAGGAGGAAACAATGGAGTTTGAGACTCACTGTATGTCATTTCCATGTACTGAACACTTGTTATTTAACTATGCCAAGATAAATTCAATTTTTAATTCTAGGGCATCTTTAATCAAACTGACGCTCTCCATGTTCCGTGTGATTGGATGTTTGCGGCACGAGCCGTACATGAGCTTCAGAGATAATCGTAAACTCTGGATTAAACATGATTTGACAGAGAACGTTTATACCGTTGTGAGCCTGATCTAAACCAGGTTGGATTTATATGGAATTGTCAACTCTAAACATACTCTGAAACTCAGAGTTTGTTTAACTACCTTCATGTAAAAGGCCTCTGGCGTTTCGAGATTTAGCTGCTCCATGTCAACCTTTCTCGCTTATGACAACTAACTTTTCCACTCCCACATTATACACACTTCAGAGTAGCCAGAGCAACTCATGCAATTTCCCGCAAAATAAAATAAATAAATAAATAAATTTTAAAAATCATCCTAAAATATAAACACTTATAATGGGCTTATAACACATTCTGGAAGTAAGACTGATGGTGTATTGACTCATTATTTGGTTAATTTTGAAGAAAACAAAAAGTTACATAGTGCACCTTTTAATGGTATTAAATAGCATAATTTTGCTCCATCAAACAAAAAAATACATTAGAAGAATTTGCATTGTCCATTTCTATCTTACTATGCAAGCAGGACAAATAAAAACACAAGCATTGTCAAATAAGTGGACAAGTTTCTAGACGGAAGACTTTCGGTCTAGGTGCCGTTTGGCTAGTTTGATGGACAGTTTTTGTTTGGCTGGATTCTCAGCCAATTTTCTTGCATCACTTTCTTCCATTCTCCAGAGTTCCTGCTTTTTTCTCTCCACCTCCTGCTCAGTGTTGCAGTGTATCAGCAGCTCTCTCTCTTTCTGTGCAATCTGGTCTTTTCTCATCTCTAAAACGTTCTCCATTTTCTTCCTGATCTTTCTCTCAGCGGCCGGGTAGAAAGACAACGTGTAGCAGCTCCTTCCATTGATGGCCACGAGGGTCTCCACTTTCTTCAGGAGTTCTGTCACGGGCTCATAGTTGGTCATGTCCTTGTTATTGAAAAACAGAAACCCACCGCTGCACTTATGAATAAAACTGCGTAGCTCCTTGTCTGAGTATGCGATAACATCATTCGCCGTCTTCCCTTCCAGACGATCACCGTGAGTGAACAAAATGATAGTGTACCTCCAGATGCTCTCCCCAAACATGCTCTCAATCAGCTTATGCATGCTTTTGTCATCATTAGTTAAGTTCCCAACAGGCATAATCAGCAGAAACACATGCGGTCCTGGAGTATAGAGAGAAATGGACTTTAGGATCTCTCGGGTCACTTCCCTCTCTGTACGGCCGATCCTGTTCAGTCCCGGCGTGTCGATTATGGCCACGGGCCGGCCGTTGATGTTTCCAGATGCTCTTTCACAGAACTGTGTGACTCTGTTCAGCTGCATGTCCGATTTAAAAGCGCTGAACCCGAGGATGGTGTTTCCAGTTGAGCTTTTTCCAGACCCCCTCGCCCCCAGTAACATGATGCGCAATTCCTCTGCTAAAATCATGAAAAACAAAGGTTTTAATCATACAAAATAAGACCCTAATATAACTGCTTAAACCCTCATAGTCTCTCCAAGAACATTTTAAAGTCACCATGAAATCAAAATGGACAATTCTTCTTCTTTTTTTTTTTTAATGGAATTTTTTAATTGAATTTTGCAGTATTTATTATAAATGATTTATCCATGCACATCAATAATTAAAAAAAATAAAATAATCATATGCCTTCATAATCTTTTCCCCTCTCTCTTGTAAGGACATCTATGGAAGTTTGTTTCCACCACACAATAAAAAATAAATGTAAAAAACAAAACTAATTGAGACTTTTTATCTCACAAATCTGACTTTCTCACAATTGACCGTTCGCAAAGACCCGCCCACTTTAGTTATTGTTGCTATGTCCGACAAGCCATGCCGATCTCTCATCACACATCATGTTCTCACAGAGTGAAAAATACATTGCGGAGCAAAGGGGACGCTGACAATGCGTTGACAGATAAGACAGAGCAGGTTACTTTTGATATGAAAAGTGTCAAATTTCAAATTTTGTCATTTTTAAAGAATTTAAACAATAAATACCATTTTGTGGCTCTTTAATGTGTCGTGACAGATCGCTGTAGCTCTTCAGCGCAAGCGGCTCGTGAACCGATCATCTCTTCCTAATAGTTAATTTATAGCATCAAATAAACATGGATGAACATCAGAAGAAAGAAAGATGTCAGTATACTCCATTTTTCAAGTTCAAGTCCACCTACGTTAATCTGCTAACTTCCCTGACTGCTTTGTCGAACAAAATGGCGGATTTGTCATTACGATTGGTTAGATCACCTGTCAATCAAACTCCTGGCGAAGGGTCAGTTGCAAGTTTATATTCTTTCTAAGAAAAAGGTTATTAAGTTAACTCACAATTGCAAGAAATAAAGTCCGATTCCTGACTATCTCACAATTCTGACTTTCTCGCAATTGCGATATGTAAACTCGCAATTCTGACCTTTTTCTCGTACTTGTGAGTTTATAACAAGCTTCCATACATCTCTTCTCTGATGATGTGTTTACTGGCACAAGGGCGGGACAACCTGTCACTCACATGACATCACAGCAATTACAAACCATATTTTGTCAATCCCCCATGGATAAAATCAAGTCCCCCCCCTACATTTTTTTCCTGTTCAAGAAGCCGTTTCACTCAGATATACGTCACAATAGGGAAGAAAAGACTGTCTCAACTGTTTCATGCTGACTTTAATACCTTGAAAAATGCTATTAAAATTGAAGTATCAGGTTGAACATGACGTTTCCTAACTGATTAAAAACAAATGTTTAGAATGTGAAAATATGGATGCCATAAAATGTCTTACTGTGAAAGTTTGTTGATGCAGTTAAACTGGTTTCCTCTACATTATGCACATTTTCATACAGTTTTTCAGATGTTGCATCTGTGAATAAAGTTGAATAAGTTCTCTGAATAAAACACATTATTTCATGTTGACAGACCATTTTTTTTGTGTAATCTTCCATTTTTATTTATTTATTTTAAATGATAGACATTGATCTTCCTGATAGTCTGTTGGAACATTGTATCAAAGTGTTGCTATAATAGTTTGGATTTTTTCTTTGTTTGTTTGTTTGTTTGTTTAACTCCTCTGTGACTCACAGCTCGTTGATGAGTCCAATGCTGAATCATTCTCATCTTCCTCAGAGTCAATCCCATCTTCCTCAGACTCATCTATCTCTTCATCTGGCTTCTTACTGTCCATCTTACCCTGAAGAGTCGTTTTTTGATGTAAAAAAAAAAAGATCATTTCAAGTATCACACTGCAGAATACCTTTTCTTATCCATTATTTTTGTCTTGTTTTCCAGTAAGACTATTAATAAATTGAAATATAAGATATGTTAAGAGAAAATAAGTTTTTTCTTATCTCATTAGCATGTTTTTTTTTTTTTTTTTTTCTTGTTTTAAGCATAAATCTCTTTAACTTTTCTAAGATTTATGCATAAAACAAGACAAAAAAAAAAAAAGTCTCTGATCTGTTATTTTTATGAAAAGTTTAGTTTGACTCTGTTTATTCTGGATCATCAAAGTATAAAGAGATGAGAAAGTGACTTACCACAGTTGGTAAAGTTGGTACAGCAGTGTTAAACCTGTTTACATGCACCGATCAGCACCTCCACACTTACATGTGATGAGTCTCTAGGAAATATACTGGTTTCGTCTATGCTGAGTTTGTTGTGGAAGATGTGTAATATAATTCACACAGGTTTCGACTTTAGTAAAGGGGCTGGTCTTGTTGAAGGATGCAATCACTTCACTCAACAAGCGTTTCATTGAGGAACGAGGACTCGTTCAACATGTTAGTCAGGTATATAGAGTGCATTTGGCAAGAGAAGAATGCAAAATGCCCCTCCAGTCTTGAAAGTGGAATTTAGATTTTAACCTGAGTAAAAGGTTAAACTCACTATATTTGAGCACACACCTGTGTGGAAAGTCAAAATACTCTGTTTCACTGTAGTCTGAGTTGTGTGGTTGCATTTCAAAATATATCCATTCTTAACAGGTATTGTGAACTAGTGAGTCGCATTATACATTATGTAGGCTAAATTTTGCTCTGGCACATAGTACAGATTCACCTCTACTGTCAGCTGCTGTAAACTGAACTTCATAACACAATAAAGAAGGTCAACATGAGAATTTTGTATGAATGTTTTTGACTGATTTGAAAGAGAAACCCATTTAATCATATCTGAGACAGTCATATTTCCCCTAGAAAGTGTATATTCAGCAGAACTAAATAAAAATCCCTTACAGGTCCCTTTTATTTAAACCTGAGGGAGCGTTTACGTTTGTGATTGTCTACACAACGCGAGGTCAAGAACAACTTTTGTCCAATCATCGTTTAGGAAATATCTATAAGCTTTTTCATTGGCTCAAACGGACCCGGAAGTTGATCAGCTTGATGTTGACAGGGAAATCTTCTCTGGAGCTGTGTATCATTTCCCAATTTTGAACTCAGAAATCATATTCATTGTTTGTAATCTAAATAAGCAATAAAAAAGAAAGTATCCTTGCAGTTGCACCTCGTAGTTTGTGAGGATGGGATCTAAAGATATGAAACTCATGGATGTGTTTTCATACGAGAGTCTCGTGCATGCAGTCGCCGGTGCGATGGTAAAAACAAGCTTTACTTGATCACGTTATGTCTGTGGGGTTCTTATATGATTGACGGCTTTTTGAACGATGACACATGTGGAGTTATCGCACTTTTGTCTGCTTTTCTGACCTCCACCTGCTGCATGACAGAGGAAAGTAAATAAATTGAAATAATTATAAAGCAATCAATAAGTCTTCATAAAATGTGGCTTTTTTGGCTTTGTACCTTTAAAGTCAGCACATTAGATGTGGCAAAATATGCTGAATATGGTAATAATATGGTGAATTTGCACTTATATGAATATAGTAGTATGTATATATATATATATATATATATATATATATATATATATATATATATAATGTTTTTATTATTAAAATAATAATATAAGTTATTTGTTTGCAGGGCAGTGTTACAGCAATGACTGTTTTCTTTCCTCTTGACACAGCTCGGCTCCGGCTGCAAGGTAAAAAAGTGAAACACATGAGTTTGTTTGATTTTATTTTTTCCCCTTCTGTTCTGTTAAAACATGTGACCGCATTTCTTTCTGTTTCTGTGCAGTTGATGACAAGCGGAAAGCCAAATCTACTCCAGCCATTCTGTCAGAGATCATCAAGGAGGAGGGTCTGTAAGTTATTTCACATGCATTGTTTTTTTTTTTTTGTGTGTGCCAAAGTCAAAAGTCTTTTTCATTTCAGGTTGCAAGCATAACCAGTGACAAATCTCTCAACAAAACTCTCTCTCTCTCTCTCTCTCTCTCTCTCTCTCTCTCTCTCTCTCTCTCTCTCTCTCTCTCTCTCTCCAGGTTAGCTCCATATAGAGGCTGGTTTCCAGTAATCTGCAGCCTCTGTTGCTCAAACTTCGTCTACTTCTATTGTTTCCATAGTCTAAAGGCCGCCTGGCTGCAAGGTCAGAGGTCAACGCCAGGGCGAGACCTCGTCATTGGCATAGCTGCAGGTTTGCTTATTTGAAAAATATTTATATATATTTATATATTTTTATTTCTTATATTATTTAATCAATTATGATGCATACACACCTGGGTAGTGTTGCACCAGCCGTTCATTCTTTCTGAAATTGGAACGTAAAGTCCACACTAGCGGCTTAGTAACTACTAGCTAGTTTGTAACTAACTCTGTAATTTATTCAGTTGCACCATTTGTTCTTAAGGCAGAATGTAGCTAGAAGCTCGTAAGGTCTCCGTAAAGTAATGCGTAGTCACATAATATGACATTTACCCTCAGTGATCCTTCAAATACGTGAGCAGAAGTTGTTGAAATGCCTTGAATTTCAGTTTATCCTTCATTCTGACTTATTTTGCCTCACGTAGCTAACAGTAAAAATACATTTCCGTACAATAGCCTATTTAATCATGAATATGTTTTTATATGTAAATAGCATTCAGAAACTTTATTAATAATTATTAAAATTAAAAATGAATAAGGATCAATAAATAAATACTGATACAAAATGATTATGACTGATTTTATTTGACATGCACAACATGGAGTGATAGGACCGACGCACACAGCGGCGCGCTGTTTAGGATGGGTTCGTGTTGAAGAGTGGCTAACAAAGTAATCTGTTCACATAATGTTTTCTCTCTTAAAATGTAAGAGTGTAAATGTCAGCAGCATCATATATGTGTAAAGAATGAAGTCTGTCAGGTAAAACAAGAGCCTATTGATGCAGTTCAGTCAGTCTGATGTTTTATTCCAACTGTTACTCCTGATTGGAGGCTTCTGTAAATATTTAGTGTATACGTAGAGTTACGTTCAACTAAGTTTACTGGTGCAACACAAAAATATTTAGTAGTGCATAAGTAGTGCCCATGTACATCAAAACTAGGCTACGTTGTAACTTACGCACAACTGGTGCAACCGGCCCCTGTACACTAGCGGTCAAAAGTTTGGAATAATTAATATTTTTTAATGTTTTTGAAAAAAGTCTTATATTCTCACCAAGGCGGCATTTATTTATTACAAAATTACAGTAAAACAGTTTTATTATGAAATATTATTAGCATTTAAAATAACTGTTTTCTGTTGGTGCCGATAGCCTCGTGGGCAGCACGCCGACATATAGCGCCGTTGCGCTTCGGGCGACCCAAGTTCAAGTCCCGGCTCGCAGACCTTTCCTGATCCTCTCTCCCTCTTTGTTTCCCTATAAAAGTAAAAATGCCAACAAAATAAAATCAGACAAATAAATAAATGTTTTCTATTTGAATATTTTATGTATTATTTTCTATTTAATATTTTCTATAATTAATATTTTTGTGGAAACTGTCATACATTTTTTTAAGGATTTTTTGATGAATAAACAGGTCAAAGAACACCATTTATTTTATATAGAAACCATTTATAACACCTTTGATCAATTTAATGCATCTTTGCTAAATAAAAATATTAATGTACATTTTTTAAAATCTTATTTTCCCCAAGCTTTTGAATGATGGTTTATCATGGTTTCCACCTAAATATTAAGCAGCACAGCTGTTTTTAACATTGATAATAATCAGAAATGTTTCCTGAGCATCAATTCATCATCTCAGAATGATTTCTGAAGGATCATGTGACACTGAAGACTGGAGTAATGATGCAGAAAATTCAGCTTTACCATCACAGGAATAAACTATTTTAAAATATAATACAATAGAAAACAGTTATTTTAATTTGTAATAATATTTCACAATATTACTGTTTTTACTGTATTTTTGATCAAATAAATTAATCTTAATTATTTCAAACATTAGACCAGTATATATTTAAATTATTTTAGTTTTTTTACATTTAATTTTTTTTTATGGCAGAACATGTACACGTCTGCTGGCAGTGGTGAACGTCAGATTTTTTTTCATGTTTTCTCATCTTCTACTATATGCATGTATCTCGTGCTTGGACTAAAATGAAGCTGACTGTCTGCCTTCAGGTGTAGTGAATGTTCTTGTGACCACTCCACTCTGGGTCGTCAATACCAGACTGAAACTGCAGGGGGCGAAATTCAGAAATGAGGACATACAGCCCACACACTACAAAGGAATTATGGGTAAAAGTTACAGTATCAGACATGATATTAATTGAATTCCCTTTAAGTAAAATGTGTGTCCAGTGATATCATTAGTTGATCTGTCTCTCCGTAGATGCGTTTGTACAGATCATGCAGCAGGAAGGAGTGGGAGCGTTATGGAACGGGACGTTTCCTTCCCTGCTGCTGGTGCTCAATCCAGCCGTGCAGTTCATGATCTATGAGGGTCTGAAAAGACATCTCCTGAAGGGCGTGAACGGAGAGGTTAGACTGCTTATTCAAAAACAGACTTTGGGTTTTTTAATGTTCATAGTCTGAAACATTTTTAGATACAATTTTAATGCTAATGCAGTAATGTTACAACTTTGAATTATCTTCATTTATAAGCTTTTCTCAGCAGACCCGATTATGACAGCATTTGAATAAACAGACGAGTCTGTTCACAAGATCTCTGTTTCCTGGGAAACAGTAACTGCAGCATTTCTGATATTATAGAGCGTGGAGATGATGATTAGAAATGTTAGAGTGGATTTGCCCATTCAGATCAGCACTCATGAGCCAGCATCTGTCGAGTATGAGTAAACGACTCCACACATGGCTATAGACGTGCATTATTACCATAGTAACCTAGCGATAAGATTATGCAACTCCTTGGCAACCATGCATGATGTCACAGAACATTCAGATTCCATTGAAGTTCCATTGCAGTTTAAATACAAATCAGGCTTTTTGGTTTAAATTTAATGTACTGTTTCCTCTGTGTTAACAGTGTGACTGTGACTGAGTTTGCAATGTGTTAAATTACCCACACAT
Organism: Chanodichthys erythropterus; assembly: GCF_024489055.1. Lineage (NCBI taxonomy): Eukaryota > Metazoa > Chordata > Actinopteri > Cypriniformes > Xenocyprididae > Chanodichthys > Chanodichthys erythropterus. Next base: position 26,884,699 of record NC_090223.1, on the reverse strand, counting down.
GTCATGTCCAAACCCTTGACTTTCTTTCTTCTGTGGAAACTAAATGAAAAATGTGTGCACTCGCAGCTCTTTTCCATATGACTAAAGTATATAGTGACCATGGTTTGACAGGCTTCAATAAGTACAGAACAACTACATAAAAGATTTTGTGCACTATTCAGGTCTTCTGAAGCCTTTGTGGGAGGAACAGGCTCAAAATTCTTCTCCATAATAACCTTAAATCTTGTTCACATTTCACACTATCACATATTCAGACTAGGCGAGGCGCACATGTTTGGTTTCCTTGAAAAAAGACAATATTGTCATTTTTGTTAAACTAACCTTTACATTCAAAGGAATAGTTTACCCTAAAATGAAAATGAAGTCATCATTTACTCCCCCTGGTGTTGTTCTAATGCCCTTCTTTCTTTTATGGACCACAAGAGGAGAATTTTTAAAAAAAATGTCCCGCTCGTGCTTGTCCATATAATGACAGTGAATAGCGACCAGCATCAAGCTTTTTAAAAAAAGACGCAAAATTATCACAGAATGATCCCATGTGACACACGCCATATAGTGTTCTGGGTGTTTACAATATGAAATGTAATGTATTGTTTAACTAAATTCTTGACCTTGGCTGTTTTTTCTTCTCTGCACACATTTGTGAGTCTATTAGCGCCACAGTTCACTGTCTTACCCAAAAAAAAGCACACAAGCTGTGACACCATTGTTTCCTCCTCCTTATATAAATCTCATTCGTTTAAAAGACCTCCAAAGAACAGGCGAATCTCAACATAACACCGACTGTTACGTAACAGTCGAGATCATTAATATGTACGCATATGCATATGCCAGCTCATGTTCAAGGCATTAGACAAGGGCAGCCAGTATTAATGTCTGGATCTGTGCACAGCTGAATCATCAGACTAGGTAAGCAAGCAAGAACAACAGCGAAAAATGTCAGATGGAGCGATAATAACTGACATGATCCATGATATCATGATATTTTTAGTGGTATTTGTAAATTGTCTTTCTAAATGTTTCGTTAGCATGTTGCTAATGTACTGTTAAATGTGGTTAAAGTTACCATCGTTTCTTACTGTATTCACGGAGACAAGACTGTCGTTATTTTCATTTTTAAACACTTGCAGTCTGTATAATTCATAAACACAACTTCATTCTTTATAAATCTCTCCAACAGTGTGTAATGTTAGCTTTAGCCACGGATCACTATCAAACTCATTCAGAATCAAATGTAAACATCCAAATAAACACCATACTTACGTGATTAGACATGCTGCATGACGAACACTTTGTAAAGATCCATTTTATATTAGCTGTGTGAACTTTTTTTATGCAATGATAGAGTAGAGAGCTCGGGAGGGGGCGGAGAGCACGCGATTTAAAGGGGCTGCAGCCTGAATCAGCACATTTCTAATTATGCTTCAAAATAGGCAGTTAAAAAAATCATTTAAAAAATCTATGGGGTATTTTGAGCTGAAACTTCACAGACACATTCAGGGGACACCTTAGACTTATATTACATCTTGTAAAAAAACGTTCGATGGAACCTTTAATCTTGTTTTCTCACAGCTTGTGTGCTTTTTCTGGGTGATACGGAGTGAACTGGGGTGCTAACAGGGTCTTATGAAAGCACACATCATGTCACCATGCAGAGAAGACCAACAGCCAAGGTCTGGATTTTCGTTAAATACATTACGATCCATATTGTATACCCCCATAACACTTGGAATATACGACACGTGTCGCATGGGATCATTCTTTGATACTTTTGCATCTTTTTTAGAAAGCTTAATGCTGGTGGCTATTCACTGTCATTATCTGGATGAGCATGAGCGGGACGTTTTTAAAAAATTCTCCTTTTGTGGTCCATAAAAGAAAGAAGGACATACGGCATTAGAACAACACCAGGGTGAATAAATTATGGCTTAATTTTCATTTTAGGGTAAACTATCCCTTTAATTAATTAATATGTTTCACTATGATTCTGTTAATAGCTGTCCTCGGTGGAGGTGTTTCTTATTGGAGCCATTGCTAAAGCCATAGCAACCACCATAACCTACCCACTACAGACGGTTCAGTCTGTTCTACGGGTAAGGCCACAATACTTTTGTATTATATTTACCCCAGCAGGTCTCATATATGTTAAAATGTTTGGGATCACTAAGAAAGACATTTTGAAATAAAATAATACTTTTTCAAAAGAAATGTTATTCTTTGAAAGATATCCATTAGGGTCATGGGGAAGTAGTCCATACGACAAAGCTATTTTAATACTTTTATTCAGCAATGAATTGATTTTAGTTTGTTATATAAAAAAAAATAGCTATTCTTAAGAAATTTCTATTCACCATAGAAAAAAATTGTTTTCCACAAAAATATTAAGCAGCACAACTGCTTTTTTTAACATTGATAGTAATCAGACATCTTTCTTGATCATCAAATCATCATATTAGAATGATTTCTGAAGGATCATGTGACACTGAAGACTAGAGTAATGATGCTGAAAATACAGCTTTGACATCACAGGAATAAATTACTTTTTAATAACATTGGTAATAAAGGATAAATAAAAAAAGTGGTCATGTGTTCAATCAAACCATGTATATATATAGATGAATTTGCACCAAAATCCTGTACAGTTTGTTTGGACACGTGACCACTGACGTCAATACCAAAAGATAAGTGAGGGAAGCATTGTCCTTGTGCCAAGCCCTTTTAATTTATTTAGCTGTCTTAAAGAGATAGTTCAGCCAAAAATGAAATTTCTGTTATTAATTACTCACCCTCATGTCATTCCAAACCTGTAAGACTTTCTTTCTCCTAAACGAAACACAAATTAAGATCTTTTTGATGAAATCTGAGAGCTTTCTGTCCCTCCATTGACAGTCCACACAACTACTCCACACTTTGACGCTTCAAAAAGTTCATAAAGAGATCATAAAACTAATCCATATGAATTCAGCGGTTTAGTCCACATTTTCTGAAGAGACTTGGTCATTTTATATGATGAACAGATTGAATAGGTTGTTTGCAGTCACGTGGTTTTGGTGACGCGCACAATTCAGGTGGAGGGCAAGAAGTGAAAATTAGAATGGAAGAGATGGAGAAAAGTCCTTTCTGTGCTGGTTTAGAAAGGCATAAACAAAAAATCACAACAAATGTTGGACGTGATCCTTATGTTATGAAGAGGAGCGATTTTTCTACTGAATTGAAAGACTTTCCTGCCATCGAGGAGGTAGATATAAAGAATATGAAGCTGCCGTCATGCCGTGTTCAGTTCTAGCCTGGTTTGTTTATATCACGCTGCCTTTCCGCTAGTGACGTTAAAGGGAAAGGCATAAACAAAAAATCACCCAAAAATGAAAATTCTGTCATCATTTACTCACTCTCAGATTGTTCCAAACCTGTATAAATTTCTTTGTTCTTCTGAGCACAAAGGAAGATATTTTGCTGAAAGTTTGTAACCAGGCCACTTTGGGGGATCATTGACTTCCATAGTAGGAAAAAACTACTATGGCAGTCAGTGGTGCCCCAGAACTGTTCAGTTTAACACATTCTTCAAAATATCTTCCTTTGTGTTCAACAGAACAAAGAAATTTATTAGAACAAAATGCTCGGTTTGATAGATTTGAGCAACCATAAATGACGCAAAACATAAGAATTTTGAGTTTGTGATAGGATTCCTATATAGAAAAAAACCCTCCCTGCCCTCCAGCCGCATTTCGCGCTGCATCAATGACGTCATGTGCAAACAACCTATTTAGATTTTTCTCGTATTAAACATTCAACTCACATATCAGATGTGCTTAGGGCTGGGCGATATATATAAAATGCTTTTGTCACGCGCATTTCGTCAGTAAAGCCGGTTCCCTGATTGCCGCTAAATCGCCATCACCTGCTTTCAAGTGGAGCGCCATTTAATAGACAGAGCCGTATTTCACAGACAAGCCACGCAATATCGCGTTCAATTGACGGCGATTCATCTGTGATAATGAACGCGATATTGCGTAGCTTGTCAGTGAACTACGGCTCTGTCTATTAAATGCCGCTTCATTTGAAAGCAGGTGATGGAGATTTAGCGGTAATCAGGGAACCGGCTTTACTGACGAAATGAGCATGCGATATATCGCCCAGCCCTAGTTGTGGTAAACGTAAGCTCAAGCATGTTTGCTTGACATTTGAGAGGTTTGTTCTCGCGCGTCAAGCAGTTTCAGTTGAGCTTATGTTGCTTATGTTTGCTGATATAAAAACCTAAATTCAGTTTGTTCACACAAAGCAATCAAGTCTCTTCAGTAAATTTGCACTAAACCGCTCAATTCATATGGATTAGTTTTACGATCTCTTTATGAACGTTTTGAAGTGTCAAAGTTTCAGTTGCATAGCTGTCAATGGAGGGACAGAAATATCTCAGATTTCGTCAAAAAGATCTTTGTGTTACGAAGATGAAAAGTCTTACAGGTCTGGAACAACATGAGGATGAGTAATTAATGACAGAATTTTCATTTTTTGGGTGAACTAACCCTTTAACTATGCATGGTTATATGGTTAGTTTCATTTGCTTGCATTCATTCAGCATGATTTACCTCTGCTGTCCCTATCAGAACGGATCTGCCGCACACCAGTTCACAACCACTGTTAGACATCAGGGAATCACACCTTTTCTAAGTTTTTATTTAATTTGTGTACTGATATGATAATATGGTCTGTTTAAACTGTCATCCTCATCTGTGTTCAGTTCGGACAGCACGGGCAGCCGGCAGATCAGTCCAAACTCCTGAACAGCCTGAGATCTGTCATGTATCTGCTCATCAACAGAGTCAGGTACAATAACACACATTTCACTTGTGTGCCTGTGTAGTGCAAATATTCCGCTCTGCTGTTCATTTTTAGTAGCTGAGCTGTCACACAAGTTGTTGTCAAGTGATTTATTGGCTGCTTATGACATCCGAACTCCTCCTGTCAAACGTTTGTTGATTGATTTACTGCAGGAAGTGGGGCATTCTGGGATTGTTTAAAGGCCTGGAGGCGAAGCTGCTTCAGACGGTCCTCACTGCCGCGCTGATGTTCTTGCTATACGAGAAGATCGCCAACGCCACCTTCAGGGTCATGGGGGTCAAACGCACAGTGACGCCCCACTGAGGGTGTTCAGCAGCTCTCTGATGTCAAAGGAACTTCATGGGCTGACATGGGTGCTTGTGTTATGAGCAGTGCTCAAATAACGTGTGCTTTTTTGTTTGTTTTTATACAGTACCAGTCAAAAGTTTAGACGCACTTGCCTCAATTTGTTCCTCATGATCTTTTGATTTATAGGCTTATGCTTACATATTTGATATAAACTGTGTAGGCAAATGTATGCTTTGCCTACATATGAATCTCTCTCTTTTTTTTTTTTTTTAAATGGTTGAGTTAGACTGGATAGTGAAGGAAATTCAGCCAGGTTGTAGGGTTCATTGAAACTCCTTCAGTACTGTTTAAAAAGTATCCCAGGATGCACCTCTTTGTTTGCGAAAATATCCAGATTGTGCAGAGCTGTGATTTAGATGTTTACATTTATTAATTTAACAGATGCTTTTATTATTCGAAAATAAGAAACATCACAAGCAATTTGTCTTAGGAGTGAACAGTGTTGTTTTCAAATGTTTAACAAAGCAATTACTATAATAAAAACTACAATTAAAATATAAAATAAAAGCTAATTCAAATTATTGATAAATGCTGTGGTAAATAATACTAAAATAACACTGATTGGCCAATGACTAGGTTTAAAGTATAAAGTGGATATAAAGTGTGGCTAACTTTTGAAGAAGATAAAATATAAGACACTTTTTTTTATTATTTGTGAAACTTTTTTTGGTTTTACTTTCAATGGTGTTATTTCATAATGACTTTTATTTAAGAATGTGGCAAATAGTAACAAGGAGTGTGTCTGAACTTTTGACTGATAGTATAGTAAAACAAATTAAAGATGACAAATAGATGTATGCAAAATTACTGAAATCAAACCCACTTAAGTAATTAATTGACTGTGTACTCATTGATGCAAAATTACCTTAATAGGTCACTCTTTTATGTAGTATTCTGAACTAACTTCGTTTATGAATAACAGCAGATCTGGGGTGAGTTTCCTGAAAGCATCGTTGGTGAACCATGGTCGTAAGTCCCATTGAACTCTATTGGTAACGACGGAACTTGCGACCATAGTTCGCTTTGGGAAACGCACCCCTGGACTGGTTTACAAAGTGTCGAAATGAAAATAATGCTTGTGACGGATCTGTTTTGCGATAAAGATCATTGCTGTCAACAGTGGACCCTGATCTCAGATCAGCTGTCCTGCATTGATATACCATATGGAAACCAGGCTGGTTTTTCTGGTTCTGTGTAAGTGATACTTGATTCTACTTGACAACACAAAGCCACTGAGACTGTAACAGACCTTTAAGCTAAAAAGTCTATAGTCTGAACTTTAAAATATCTTATTTAACCAGTTAGTGAGTCTGAATCACCTCATCTGAACTTTGAATGTTGCACGCAGAAATTTAGGCTTATGTACATGCTTTATTGGCAGACTGATGGGAATCCATACTGAGATTACGATGCACTTAGTAAAAGCATTTCAAAAATCTATCTCAGCGCTGATGTTCACTCTGTACCGAAATGTAAGTTAAATCATCAGCATGCAGTTACAGTTATTTATGAATGTAAAATGTGATTTTAGTCAGACTTATTCAGATTATAAATAATTTAAGAGATTATACTCATTAATGACCTCTTAGATTTTATAATTGATATCACATAAAATTTGTGTAATATTTTTTCTACAATAAAATAATTGTTCCATGATTATGTGGTATATGCATTGTTTTGCTTTTTGGTTTTCAAGGGAAGCAACCTACATTTTAACAGGGTCAGACAAACAGACAATTGCATAAATTGGCCTCCAGAAGGCAGTAAAGTCGCTATTTTTGCGTTGGTCTTCACCCCAGTGTCCGTGCAAAGACGTTTTTAAAGTCATCATGATTTTAGTGACTAATCAATTTTTTTTTCTAATAATTAAAACATTTTAATTATAAAAATATTTGTACTAAAATATTATTAATAATTTATTTGTTTAGAAACTAAGGCAAATCCGAATCCTATATTAAAAATAAATATATTTTTATTTTTATTGGAGATATTTGTACACTTTAACGCATAGTATTTAAAATATTTAAATATATTTTATATTGTATAAACAATAACGTACATCATGCTAAGTTCCATTGTACAAAAATGTTATTCTCTTCCCGTTGTAAAATCTCAACGCTTAGCCTCAAACCGAAACCGGTGAGGATTCCAATTGGCCCTCTGGTTCCACCGAGAACAGCGAGCAGCGATGTGATTGGTTCAGTCGGTCATCGTTCAACACAGTCGATCGTTCGTCTCTTTCGCGGAAGTCATTTACATGAGCCTATTGGTTATTTGCAATGCCAGTCTTCAAAGTGCTCTCCCAGTATTGGATGGACCTTAAAAACGGGCGGGGTTCCGGTTGAAGTTTACTGGATATCGGAAACGATTAGTGAAGTCCAGTCCAGTGGAATACCAATAGATGAGATGTATCAACCATTGTAAAGTAAGACAACTGTTAAACTTGTCATGTTTAAGCCTTGTTTTGACATGCTACTGCTGTGCACGCGCAATCTTTTGTTCGAATACGTCCAGGGTGTTTATATTGCATTATGAGCTTCTGGAAGTTGCATTGTGTAGTTGGGAACAGCAAGCACATGGTCTGAGTTTGCTTGTCAGGTTACAGTCTGTGCCATATGTTTGCTGGGTGAGACAGCATCTTTTTTGGGCTGTCATACGTGTGACTGAAGAATATAAGGGATACGGGTCACCTTGGCCACAGTGGGCACAGGAGGGTGCCTGTGGTCCTGATGCTGTGAAGGTGGGACTGTTATGTAACCGGCATCATGATATGTTGTCTTTATTCTTTGAATGCATGCATCTGTCCTTAGGTGAGTTTGCGTATTGTGACAGCTCTTATAACGTGTTATTTAAAGCTTTTAAAGTCTGTTGTTTTACCTGTATTGGTTCAAAAGTGCTATAGTTTTATCATATATATTTGTACACGATATTATGGTAAATAATATGTTTTTCTGCACATGTAATATGATACTGCCCATGTTTATTCTGGCATTAGGCTATTTTCATAATATCATGTGTAATATCAGATTATATGAAGGTGGTTATCAAGTTCCAAGGTGTATGAAAGTATACATTTTTGTTTTTAAATCATTTAGACACTAAAGTCAGGTTGAAGCTGATGGCAATAAAGATGAATTTGAACTGCATTATTCCTTTATAAGCAATAGTTTTAATATCCTGTTTTGCATTAATTTTGTTGGTTTGTTAATTCAAATGATTGTTAGATGGTTTGAAAGTTTTTTTTTAAATTATTTATTAATATAAAATATAATAAGTGTTTATGAAAATCTGTATTTCTAAAAAAAATTTTTTTTTTATTTATTACAATAAAATGAGATCAAGTTTCTGTTAAGTGTCTTGGGATGTATTGCATGATGCAAAAGACTTCTTGATCTTTCTGTCGCATCAGCATTTTAACTGCAGGTTGGTATACAATAGTCAGCATGTACACAATAATACCACAGTTTATGATCAACAAGCATGACTTCTGCTTCACACGTTGTGTATGTATAAACTAGGTCAGCTGATGATTCATAGTGACTAAATAAAGTGGGACAGAAACTCCAACTTCTGCTTCATTTCACACTATATAGAGACTTTGAGACAAACCAGTTAAAAATTGTAAAACAACAGTTATTTGTGTAATAGATCTTGCATGCTTGCATTTTTTTTCTTTTCACATTTACTTTTGTGCTTTTGTCTTGCAGCTCAGGTTTCAAGGAATGTTCCAGGTTCAAGTTCAACCTTATCAACAGCAAACATGTACAGCTTGTACTTTAGATAAAGCACTTATATTGGTTCTTCTGCTAATATGTGTTACTTGAGCTGTGAGATTGTCTAATTTGTCCTTTTAGTTGTGGAACTGCTGTTTTAGGTGGAAAGACTTTTGGTTATGGGTAACCGCCTTAATTCTGGTGTGTGGATTTCGGTCTTTGTGCGGATCATGTTGGTACTGAGGGATGACGAGTCAAAATGATTTTCTGTGGCATGCTGTTGATGGAGCTGATTGAACTCAGAACATTCCTCTGTGCAACAAACCCTTATGCTTTATAAAAAGTAAAAATATAGGCCTACAGTATATATACTGTGTGTATATATAGGCCGAGGGCCAGTGTAAAGGCCCGTATGCACCAAGAACGATAACTATATTAGCGTCCACACCAGCATATGTTATCATTCTGTTTATTATAAGCACGCACTGCAGTTTTGTTGTCTGTCTCTTTAAATGCTCAAGCTCTATTCCACTATTAAAAATTATGTTCTGTAATTGAAATAAAATATAGTTATAAGGTTAAACTTACTGTAAACTTGAAAAACTAGAAATGTGCCTTGGCAACTAGCTGAAATAAACAAGTTTAAGTTGAAGTAAATAGACTAAAACTGAAATAAAAATATAAAACAAAACAAAACCTAAAATAAAATAGTAAATTACTAAATCTTAAACTAAAATCAAAGTTAATATGAACATATTAATGCTGTGGTATATAAATAATACTGTATTGTAAAATACTGAAAATCTTGGGTTCTTTGAACTTGTACAAAACACATGCATTTTTATTCTTTGCTAACTTGCAAAAGTTTTGCTTATATATTCTGTTTTTTATATATATATAATATAATATATAATACTTTTTTTTTTTTTTCATATTATCTTGGTGACAAATCAGCAAAATTTGCAACAGCAGTGTTGTCTAGCTTACTGACACGGATGAGGTTTTGTGGAAACTACAAAAATGACTTGTGATATGTATATGTATATGTTGATAACCACAAACCAGTTAGTACTGTTTTGCCTTGTATGCATGTATGCATTGTTTTCCAGAAGAAGTTCAATTAAAGCTGTATAATTTCCAGCTTTTTGTTTTGTAGTTCCAAAGAAAAATAATTTTTGTTTAGAAAAATATGAATATTTCTAAAATAAGTATTTAAAATACTTTATTAAAATATTTATTAAATGAAACTTTTTAACAGAGTGAGTAAAAAAATGAAACTACTGGCAAAACAATAATTATTGTTGAATCCCGATGATCTTGTTACCTAATTCGGCTAATGTAAACAGATCTATTAGATTTTATTAGCTAATCTTTCGCTCTTTCTTTTCCTATTTTTCTTTCTTTTAGTTGGTGGTGCCTCAAACCTGACATGGAATTACTCTGGACTCTTTTGAACAGGGAATAAATCGGGTAACTGAATCACAGGTAAATGGGTATTTTTACACCTGTTCTACAATATTTCATATATGTTTAAATAAATCATTTAAAAACAGTTAATTTGAACCTTTAATAGTCATGTACCAATTGGCAGGGTTCCCTGTATAGTTTACAGCATTAGCTGACAGATATTGTTTTCCTTGAGAAAGTTTGACATGTACTCTACCTGATATACATCCAAATGAATCAATATTGTACTGAATTTAAATGAAAATGAGTTGCGTTTACACTGGCACAAAAAAATCTGATCTTTTGCTCACATCTGACACAGATCGGAATTAGTTGCACATTAGTTCCGATACATATTCAATCTTTGGACATGCGACCTATGTCCAAACACGCATATCTGATTCCCATTGGAATTCCAAGCCATCACAAGGCGAGGGCGGCACGTTTGCTCACTAAAAGGTAGCTTTTACGTTGTATTATGAGGCAGATGTGCTTGTATGCACTCGTACTACAACTTTGCAGCTTTATTATTGAGGTGGGAACTTTTATAAGTCTAACATTATCTATTTTTCTAGAAAGAAATTGCCCTTTGCCCGGTTAATTTAAAAGAGACGGCCGTGTTGTTGTTTTTCTTATAAGCCAAAAGCTTCACTGTAGCTACTCTCTCTCTCTCTCTCAGAGAGAAATGGAAAAAAATGGAATTCTAAAACATAACTGTAGATGAAATATTAAAAGCAAATTAACTTTATTTTTCCGGTCTGTATCCATTCAGTCAGAATTCGTGCTGCAATACTTCCATGACACTAACATCTGTTAACTTATCCATTCTGACAGGTAGCCTAATCATGGCCACTCGACATGAAATATATAATTAATTTTAACAGCACAGCCATTCAAAACCAGAGGGTCTGCTATGTGCATGTAAAACTATCAATGACAATCACTTTGGGGCAGGAAGTAATGTAAACACAGATATCGGATACCAGTCGCATCTGAAGTGAATGTAAACACGCTGGCCAAAAAATCAGATATGGTCAAAAGATCGGATCTGTGCATTAAGACTTGCAGTGTAATGCAGCCCTAGAATTGAGGTGAATCAAATCACAAGCTTGTGTATCGAAATCGAATCGTGAAATTTGTGTCAGTACCCAGCGCTAGTTGGTAGCCAAATATCCTAGAAGTAAAAGTCAATATGAAATGCCATACACAACCCATTTTGTTTCTGTAATCTGATGCATCTCAGAAAAAAAACAAATGACTGAAAGTCACTTGGCATTGCAGGCCACTTTAGTCCAAGCTGTTGGCCCGGCCGCTCCTGGCATGGATTAGCCAGCTGCCACTTTGCAGAGGCACCAGGCACACGGCATGACATTTCTGACCCACTGACCTCATCTTTTGGGTGATGTGTGTAGTCTTAAAATGTTGACTTGTCTATGCCCTACTTGTTTAGCTTGGTAAACAGTAAAAACAACCATCCAACTGCCTGCTGTTAAAGCCGATCATAACGCCAGAGAGCATTTGTGGAGGGACAGTTCATCCCAGAGGGAATGCTGTTTTGCATTTTGGCCCAGATAAAAGCAAACGGCCTGACCACCAAAGCCAAAATAAGAAACCTGACCACAGTTTTACAATTCAAAGACCTGAGGGAAACTTTGCTTGTGCTGGAGGCCTGGCTGGAGTCATATCCCATTCCACTACCCATGAAAGTAGCCAGAACTCCCAGAATTTGTTTGTGCACTGGCTTTAATTGGACTGTCTTTTTGCTGGGAGGCAGTAAAACAGTGTATCGGAAAGACTATAACTTCTGCATAGTGTATTAGTAATAGCAATGTACGATTAGTGATGTCAGCAAGTGCAATATGTTCCCAGCAGTTGAGCATCAGTTTCCCATAAAGATCAATAAATCATATACATTGTGTAAGTGTGTAATTAGCATGAGTGTGTCCGGCAGCACAGTCAGGATGTCAGAGAGCATCCATCCATCCATCCATCCATCCATCCATCCATCCATCCATCCATCCATCCATCCGAAGGTTTCTTATGCTCAAGATTGCATTTATTTGATCAAAACTGTACAAAAACAGTAATATTGTGGAATATTATTATAATTTAAAATAAATATTTTGTATTTTAATATATTTTTAAACATAATTTTGTGAGGACTTAAGATGGCCCAAACTCTGGATCAACATACACCATTCCAAATTTTGTTATATATCCTAATCATTGTTAGCATGTTTTCATTTTTTTTCCATGAGCTCATTGTTTCTGCCCTAAATTATTACAGTTCTTAAATTAGTTTTTTCCAATTGCTAACACACAATTTTTCAAACTAGTCTGGTTTTATCAAAACACTTAACACAATTCACAAAACCACACACCCAAACTGCAAAATACCTCATATATCCTGCAAAATGAAGCACTGCAACCGAAACTACACAGAGCATTATCAAAATCAAACTTTTGCATGAAATGGCACACACTTCATTCATATTACCAGATTTTTGCCTAACCACCTACACACTGTTGGGCATAATGAAAAGCACCCCCATCTTTAGTATGCTTTGCCATAATACTAAAATATGTATCAGATTGTTCACATGCACAGAAATATTTGCAGATACACACACATGCTGTTGCAACATTTTTTATTTTTTTTTCCTTCACTACAGTAAACAAGTCAGTACAACATAAGCACAGCAGATATATTTACATGGGACTGAACAAAAATATTCTTACAAAAAAGTAAACTGAAAAAGAAAATTTCTGAAAAAAAATATATTACAGTAAAAAAAACAAAAAACAAAAAAAAGGAAAGAAAAATTAGGCAGCATCTTGCCGCACAGCCGGGTCTGGCCACAACGCCTCGTCAACATCACAGGCAATATCTTCCCTTGCCAGACATCGAGGGAAGAAGCGCCTTGAGTGCCTTATCCATCCCTGAATTGCACCCACATCAATCTCATCACATGCCTCTTCCATGGCCTGCACAAGAGGCATGCGCACAAAGGGCTGCCGGTCGTATACCTTCCACCGCCATGCCGAAAAGAATTCTTCTATGGGGTTCAGAAATGGTGAGTATGGTGGGAGGTATTGCACGAGAAATGTTGGGTGGTCAGCAAACCAGTTTTGGACTGGGGCTGCACGATGAAAGCTCACGTTGTCCCATACTACAACGTACCGGTTTCTTTGATGGTCTGCATCATTCATACGCTCTGGTGGTATGAGAATGTTGTGAAGTCTGTCCAGAAATGTGAGAATATGGGCTGTGTTGTATGGTCCAAGTTTGGCATGACGGTGGAGGACACCATGCATACTGGAGATGGCAGTGCACATTGTGATGTTCCCACCACGTTGGCCAGGAACATCTATAATGGCTCTGTGGCCAATGAGGTTTCTCCCTCTTCTTCTGGTCTTTGCTAGGTTGAACCCAGCCTCATCTATAAAGATGAACTCATGTGGGATTGCATGAGCATCCATTTCCAGTACTCCCTGAAAACAAAGAACAAAAATCACTCAATATGGTGTTATCCAGTACACTGGGAAACAATGTTGTGTGTAGTGTACTGCGGTCAATATAGTACTTACATCCACATATGCTCGTCTGAACTCTTTGTTTCTTTGAGAGTTTCTCTCAAACGGCACCTTATAAAGTTGTTTCATTCTGATTTGGTTTCGCTTGAGAATGCGAGCCAATGTGGACAGACTAACTCGTTGAATGTTGTTGAATAAGGTGTTGTCTTGGATGATGTGGCTTTGAATTTCTCGTAATCTGATTTCATTATTTTCCAAAACCAAGTTTACAATGGCAGCTTCCTGTACCCTGGTGAACATTTGGCCCCTTCCTCCACCATGGTGTCGTCTCTCAGTCCTTTAGAAAAAATAAAATAAAAATATATATAGGGCTTGGACAATGCAGCCTAAATATTTTCCCCCACAGTAGAGTACATTGTACAGGAAACTTGTACAGTTCATGAATGGCTGATGTCATACACTAAGTAAACAGGTGTCACCCAACTGATACACTATGACATGGGGTATACTACATGTGTACTACATGAAATTTTGGTTACATACCTGTTCTCCAGTCTAAAGGTCCGGATGACAGAGGCGACAGTAAAACGGCTCAAGTTTGGCTGCACTCTCTGTCCAGCCTCACGCATTGTCAACCCATGGTTGATGACATGATCTACTAAGGTTGCTCTGATTTCATTTGAAAGTATTTGTCTTCTTTGGCCATGAACTCCTCTACCTGCTCTACCCCTACCTCTCACTCTTCCTCCCCCTCTTATTCTCAACCTCCCTCTTCCTCTTCCTCTCTCTGCAATGTCTTCCATTGTTGTTGTAAAAAAAAAGGTTCTCACCTGTGGTCTTTTCATAGTGCTTACATCCTGATTGAAGTGTTAACAATTAACCACTGAGGTGTTTGGCCAGGTGGCACATGTAATTGGCCAATTAGCTCATGTAGTGTCATTTTGAATGGCAGTGTTTTGAAATGGCAAACATGTGACTTTATGTCAGATTGTTGTGTCTTATGCAGAGAACTGTATTTAGTGAATTTAAAAAGTGCTATTTTGAAATGCAAAATGTGTGTAAAACAGAAAAGGTGTTTAGACTTTTGGAGACTTGAGAAGAAGTTTTGCTCTCTGTGTGTCAGTTTAAATAATTGTGCTGTGCATGTCATTTTAGTGTGTTAGCAATTGGAAAAAACTGTAATACATAGCTAACTGCTTGTTTTGTATATATACATTTCTGAAATTACATAATTTGAACACAGTCACCTCTGATAACAGATTACTGTAAATTGTAATGTTGACATGCAGTTTTTAAAAGTGTAAAAAAAACAAAAACATAATGGAGATATAATTAATTGAAGTTTTATTAAGTGTTAACAAGGAGATTATGTGATTTTTATAATCAATTAACACTGCTTTTGTCTTTTTTTTTTTTTTTTTTTAAAGGATGGACAAAATTTTCCCCCAAAAAAGTAATTTGGTTTAACCAAAATATCAGTTTTACCGAATGACACTTTTGGTTATACCGAATGACAATATTTTAACAATGCTAACAGACTGATATCTAGCTAGCTAGAAAAAGGACTATCAAACATTTAATATTTAGTACAAGTTTTTTAAATATTGCAACATTTTCCATGTTTTATTGCGGTTGTACCGCATGACCTGATGTTTCGGGACATGAGTATGAGCAAGTGAAAACATGAATGTTTCAAATAGTTAGTTACTTTGTTTCACGACCATGTGGTCCTTTGCAGGTGTCTGAATGATGTCACATCCTGTCACATGATATTGACCACATGATTTTATCCAAAATTGTCCCTTTATACTGGTTACTCCAAATGACATCAATGAAATTAATTTTTCTGGACATTCTTTCTCATAACAAAGCAATGACTTCAACTCATAATTTTAATACCATTTTGCACTATGTTGATATTTGATGTTATAAAATCATGCCAGAATAAAAATTATATACATTTATTACATTTTAAGATGTTTTAATCACAAATGAAATGGCTGTATTGGCCTTTTGACCGTTAAAATACCTTTATATGTTGCAAAATATAATTAAACCATTTTGGATTCAATAAAAGAGATTTAGTTGTACTACCTTACATACTTTGGATATCATATGTTTGTTTTTTATTATTATTAAGGCCTTTGGACAAAAAAAAAATGACCTATCATGTCATTGACCCATGCATTTTCTGTAAAGCTGCTTTGAAATGATATATATTGTGAAAAGCGCTATACAAATAAATATATATTGAATAGTTTATTCTTGTGATAGCAAAGCTGAATTTTCAGCATCATCACTCCAGTCTTTAGTGTCACATGATCATGATTTGGTGCTAAATACAGTATGTAAATGTACTGTAAATCTCTATACATCTCTTTCTATATCTATACACCCACAAAGTCTGGCCCAAACAGTACATCTGGTGTCTTGCAGTCCCTTTTCCCAACACTTCCCTGTGTTCATCGTCACTCTCAGCACATTTCACTGACCACAAATACTCCCACTCATATTTTTAGTATTACTTCACAGAAATGTTCTGTAAACCAACAGAAGGGAAGAAAAAGAAACATATTACAGAAAAATATGCAAAGCGAGTTTGCAAAGCAATTTTACTGCAGTGCTGAAAAACTGAGATGTAAACAGAATGCACCTGTCAATCATGTTTTCCCATCATGACATCATTCATCACCATGGCGATAGATTCCAGCAGCACTGTTTTGCTCAGATGGTCTGATGAGGATGAAGTGTGTGCGTTTGTGTGACTCACTCGCCACATGACTAAGCTGTTATCTGTTCTTCTCTTTATCTCTGTACTCGAACCCTGTAGAGAGAAATGCATTTCTGAAAACACCTGACACTCCTATCAGAACCAATTCTCTTGTTCTGCAGCAAAGTGTTTCAGTTTCTGATAACCCTCTGTGTAGAGAGATTGTCTGATCTGTATGACTTTTTTTGTTCCACAAAATCAGAATCATATTTTTTCAGCTTATACAGGACAAATAACACCATCAAATCACCAAGAGCTCAGTGAGAAGCCTTACTACATCAGTGAAATGTACTGACATTGTCATTTGTGATTCATGCCATTGTTTGACAAGAACAGGAAACATATACATTTTTTCTTTATTAATTTTTTCACCTAATTGGACTCAAACTAAGAAAAAATATTGCTCCATTATTAATTTGTTTTACCAAGTACATACTTTATATGTGGCTTTGATGATGCTTGCTACTTCTCAGTAAACTAGCTGAATTAACAATGTTATTTCCCTATTATTCAAAGCAAGGTAATAGGATCTGACAATGATCTTTTTTCTGAAGGGGGGATTTTGTAACTTGAGATCAGTTTTGATGGAAGCAGACTCCATTTTACTGAGGAACTCGAGAGGTTATTATTGAAATTCCACTGAAAAAGGGAAATCTGTCTTTTGAAATGTAATGATAATACTACACTATCGTACAGTAGTTCTTTCAAAAGAGTGAATTGTGTGTAACAACACAGTCAAACAGTCTAGAATATATAATTTTTTTTTTTTTTATATGAGAACCCTTTGAAACATGTATCACTTTTTTTTTTTTGAACAGGTGTTGCAGACATTCTAAAATTTTGTTTTTGAGCATTTTAAATGTGTTAAATGTTCAAAATAGAATTTTTCATCATTTAAGCGTTTGAGATGATGCAGACATTCTAAAATTCTGTTTTTGAACTTTTAAGTGTTGAAAACATTCAAAATTTCTGTTTTTGAATATTCCAATATAGTAGATGATCCAGACATTATAAAAATCACATTTTTGAATGTTCTTGATGTTTCTGGCATTCTAAAATTCTAACGTTATCTATGTTGCAGAGAGTGCAGACATTGAAAAAAAAGTTTAATTTAAAATGTTATAGATGTTGCAGACATTCTAAAATGTTACTTTTTTCGACATCTACAATGTTATAGATGTTGCGGACATTCTAAAATTCTGTTTTTGAACATTTAAAAATCGATCTTGTCACATTCAGCACATTAAACCATCTTCCAGGTTCTGTAATTGAGTGTAAAAAGTGTAATGTGAGCTCTTCAGGTTTGCCAAGACATTTCCCCATGACAAAGAATATGTAAAGGTCAGAGCAGACATGCTCTCATTTTTCAAATAATCTTTCAAGCTTTCTAACATTGGACATTTATGGTTGGAAAGAGTGACCTCATTAGCAGATGTGGCCATGACGGATTTTCTGACTCAGTGTTGGGATGATGGCATGTGTTTGTGTGTTGGATACCTTCGCAACCTGTCACTGCAAAGATGCTGCTTTCTGTATGTGAAGTGTTATAACATGTTACCATGGTGAAGGTGTTTGTCATCTGCTTAAAATGCTTGCAGCAGAGTTTGTGTTACCATTTCCTTTTTCTGTTGCAGTGAGATCATATATCTTTTCACCACACACACACACACACACACACCCTTTATGAGCTCATTTCTTTATGTAACTAAAGGTCATATTCACAATTTTGTACATTTTCATGGAAGATATCCTTGTACATATTCTGTAAAACTTTTTTTTTATATAGTTTCTTACTACTAGTAGTTTGCCTACTAACAAATGAAAGAAAAAGTAGGTTAACAATGAAGCACTAATGTAATTACTTTTAGTAATGCTGCGTTCTCTTTTTTTCTGTTAGGGCTTCCTTTTTGACCATGGCAACTGTGGGGGAGGAGTCAAGTCCCAGTGTCACCGCCCCTGCTGTTGCAGGCTCCGCCTCCAGTCCGCAGAGTGAAGCAGTAACCAATGAGCTGCAAGAACTGTCTCTTCAGCCCGCCCCCAACTTGCTTCCTATTCACGAGAGAAAGAATGGTGAGCTTATCATAATTCCAAAACAATTACATCGAATTACTTAATCTAAAAACATAGAAACTTGAATAATTCAGACTGCAGCCTTTGTGAATGCGCTGGACGCTGTTTATTGTTACCAAGCAGCTTGCATATAATATATAGAGTTAAGTTGATGGTCCAAATGTAATTTTTTGCCACACAAGCCAATGACAAGCAATTTATCTGATATAAATATCTCACTCAAATAATTTTTGAGTCACACTGGAATTCTTTAAATGGGTCATATTATGCTTTTTTTTACATTTTCACAATTTTTCACATTTTACATTTTTACAATTTCTTTAGTGTGTAATATTGCTGTTTTGTTATTCTCTATATCAGTAAGCACTGTTTCTCCCTGAAACGCCTTGATTGCAGTCTTAAATTTTCTTCCGAGAGCGTATGAGTCACAATATTCTTAATTATGGCTAAATATTTTTCGCCCAAGGCATACATGCAAAAAAGGGACTAGGCATTTAGTTGCATTTGTAGTGTGTGTTTAAATTCTGGTTACGGGGTGGCATTTCTGAAACTCGTTCCAAATGGTTGACCAATCACAACACATTAGTCCAGCCAACCAATTAGAGCACATTGTGCTTTTCAGAAGAAGGGGCTTCATATATTAGAGACCAGAACTAAACAGAGGGTCACTGACAGACTGGGAAGAGAGGTGCTGCAACAATGTAAAATATGTGAAAATTAATGTGATTTTTTTTTTTTGAACAGTCCAGCATGAAAACCTATGTAATTTAAAAAGTTAAACAAAGATAAATCATAATATCATATC
Organism: Chanodichthys erythropterus; assembly: GCF_024489055.1. Lineage (NCBI taxonomy): Eukaryota > Metazoa > Chordata > Actinopteri > Cypriniformes > Xenocyprididae > Chanodichthys > Chanodichthys erythropterus. Next base: position 26,865,174 of record NC_090223.1, on the reverse strand, counting down.
AGAAATTTTGCACCTTTAGTGTATACTTACAACCTATGCAATGCCACTGAAAACCAGTGACACATTTCAGACAAAAAATAGTTTATTTTAAAATAACCTGTGAAAAGGCACCATCTCTCAATACCCGGACAGTTTTTGTCCCTCATATTTTTGTCTGGGTGCCTTAATGAGAAGAATATTTCACGAAAATGGCAGTGTCACTGTCACCTCATTGAGTTTATCCTAGATAAACTTCTGATGGTAAATTTTCCACCAAAAGATTTAAAGTGGGAAGGTACGATTCATTTTAGACAAAGTTTAGTGTTGCAGATCATTTGTAAATCTAGCAGCCAAATGGCAGGGCATTTTGTTCTCATTTAGCACTTATCGGATGCAGATTTTGGACCCTCTGTGTGCGATAATAAAAAAAATTTTGAGTGGCTTGTCACAATAATCAAATATAAAAGTATGGTAACACTTTACAAAATGGTTCCATTTGTTAACATGAGTTAACTACTATAACAGAAGCTAACAATGAAAAAAAAACTTAAAAAGCATTTATTAATATCAGTTAATGCTAATTTCAACGTTTACAGTACTAAAACATTATTAAAATCAAAAGTTGTATCTGTTAATATTATTTAATGGACCTGAGCTAACATAAACTAATAATGAACAGTTGTGTAACTAATGTTAACAAAGATGATCAAATACAGTATGTATTACCCACTGTTAGTTAATGGGTTTAACTAATGGAAATCTATTGTAAATTGTTACCTAAAATCATAAACAGGACAAAAATGTGCTTCCACTGACATATACGTATACAACTGCACAATAACATAATGTTATAATGATATTATAAGCCTAATGTTATGATCTGCATATATGCACATGGTGGAAACATGCTTAACCATATTTTGCTTCATAGCAGTGACATGTTTAGAATATGATGACCGGCCCCTGGCTAATACTGGTTTCTAGGTTTATTTTGCATTACTTATCTTTGTAAACACCCACACTCACATCCCACAGTCTCTGAATATGTTCAGGGTGAAAATCAGGTTATAGGTACTGTTATCTGTGAGGTTTCACGACTGCCATCTAGTGGATCTTATCAGCAATTTGGTCTGTTTATTTTTATCCTGGGAAAGTTTTGGACAGCCTGAAATCACTAACTGTACATGACAGATATTGGACAATGAAACTGAAACACTGGCCAATATAGCGTTGGAGGTTTCACACCTATATATGCGTGGCCTGGTGTCAAATCTTCGCCGATTTACATTCAATCAGTAAGAGCAGAGTGTGAAGGTTGAATTAGCAGAGCAACAGCACAGCTGCACATAAAATATTGCAATACACACAACATAATAGGAGATATGTCAGAGTTCAGTATCTTGTATCTGTCATTCCCATGATGGATTGTTGTTGTTTTGGCTGCAAAAGGAGGCCCTACACCATACTAATAAATTATTGTGGTCTAAAACCAGGTGTTTCAGTTTCATTGTTCAACCCCTTTATATATACAGTCTGGCAAGTGAGTAGTCATTTAGCAGATGCTTTTAACCAACCCTGAGTGACCTGATTTTAAGTGCCTCATTCAGGCTAATGGATCGGCCCTAGCGAGAAGGGTCTGGCCGCAGACATGCACTCTACTCTGTCTGCTCCAATGTCACTTGCACTCTCTGTACAGGAACTGGAAATAAGTTGCATAATGTTGTGAGAGGTTTTGACACTTATGTGATATGTGTTTCAGTGGACATGGTTAGTGTGCGTTCTGTGCTTTTAAACACTTTAATGTTTTGTTCTCTTATCCAAAGTCATTTATTGTATACTGTAAGTGTAACTTTTTTAGCAGGTGTCTGAATAATTTTTGTGGCGAATGTGCGTTTATTTGGACACATTGCATACCAGATTATGTTGTAAACATCACACGGGATGAGAGACCATATATCTCAGATGGGATGAGATATTATTTATATACTATAGTATTTATTACAATTTTGAGTTAGCGTTTATTTTTGCATTGTAAGTTTTATCATTTTAATTTCATGTGCTTTTTTTATTTGTATTTTTTTTATTTCACTTTTAGCAATTTTAGTACTTCAATGTCAACATATTTCAGTTAGTTGGCAAGGCAAAATTTCTAATTTTCAATGTTAAGTTTTTCTTTTTATTTAATTTTAGCTTTATTTAGATTAATGAAAACCATTTTTAGTTTTACATAAAGTCTGCCTGAAATGGAAGTTGTGATAGTCTTTTTTCTCCTATTGTGATGTATATCTGAGTGAAACAGCTTCTCAAACAAGAAATAATGTAGGGCGGGACTTGATTTTTGTCCATGTGAAATTGATTGGATGGTTGTGGTTTGCTATTGCTGTGACGTCATGTGAGTGACAGGTTGCCCCACTCTCATGCCAGTAAACACGTCATCACAGAAGAGAAGAGCTGTCACTGCAAGAGGGAGGGGAAGTTATTTTTATTCAAAATTATAAGAGCATATGAATTTAAAAAATAATATTGATGTACATGGATAAATAATTTAAATTGAATACTTTAGTATTCCATGATGCACTCAGGATGTAGGAGACAAAACTGTGTTTACATATACACACATTTTATTCAGTTACAATTTTTTCACTTTCATTTCTTTTACCCTTGAGCCCATCACATTTTCTTAAAGGGGGGGTTGCATGCGATTTCACTTTTTTAACTTTAGTTAGTGTGTAATGTTGCTGCTTGAGCATAAACAGTATCTGCAAAGTTACAGCGCTGAAATTTCAATGCACACGGAGATATTGTCTTTTAAAGTTATGGCAGTTTATTGTCTACAAAAATGGCCGGTTTGGACTACAACGAGCTTCTTCCCGGGTTGGTGACATCATAAACCCTTGCTATTAACATAAACACTGCCCCCGGGAACACGCAACAAAGTGGGCGAGGCCATGTGGCGCAGCATAATGAAAGCGGAAGAGTTGTTTACACCGAACGCGAGCTGCGCGACGCGACGCATCAAAAATAGTTCTGTTGCTATTTTTAATGCATCTAGGACATATACAAAGAGCAACTCGTTTTTGCTAGCCAGTTAGCTAAATTCTAGTGCAACAAACACCAACAAACTTCTATGTTCATAGACAAACAGTTGTTCATGCTATAAATTAAACGCTACCTTTACAAAAATGCGACTACTCAGGCATGTATTTACTACAGGAAAGCTTTAATCAGGATAAAACTGTATATTGAAAGCTAACAAACAGCAGTGACAGCTTATCTAAACACTTTGACACAAATACTAAATGAAATACCATTCATAAACATCCTTCAAAAGCCGCGATTGCAGAGGTTCTACTTTTTCCTCTTCATCTGGGTCTGATTCGGCTCAATTTGATGCAGCAATGTAGGCGCTATTATTTACTTTCCACCTAAGCGCGTACCTACAAATGGGAAGGGGCGTGGCGTTTCCGGACGCTTCAGCGAATCACGACAGACTGGGCCAGTAACCAACCTGCTGACCAATCTGAGCACATTGCGTATGTCGGAGGGAGTGGCTTCATAGAAGCAGGAAGTCAAACGAGCCGTTCATATGACAGTGGAAACAGAGGTGTAGAATTAAGATAAAATATATGAAAAATACAGCATTTAAAAAAAAACGAAGCATTAAGACATGTTAAACTGTGCCCCCAAAACACAATCAAGCCTAGAAAAAAAACATGTAACCCCCCCTTTAAGTGCTAAGTTTATCAATAAAGTGCATGCATCTTTCTTGATTCGTCTCGATATTTAACACCCTCACACTTCAGCGTGTAAAATCACATGCGGTTCAGGAAAGAGTCTGCAGCACGTTTGCTAAAAATGGCTCCTAAAACACCTGCTGAACAGAGCGACTTTACACCTCAGCGGCGAGGTGTGGCTGTCAGACAGACTTAAGATGCATTTCCATAAATTCTGCAGCCTTAAATAGCTGCTCCAGACAATTGTGATGTTGTGTGTGTGTATAGCTGCCGGAAAATCATTCTTAGGAAGTCCTATTTCTCAGATTTTAATTTCAGCCATATATTCGTACTGAGAAACACACTTCTGTGAATGTACGTTTCTGTGTGTCATTTTGTTGGCAGAGAGAGGTCATTGAGTGCAGAGTGGGCTGCTTTAATAAAACACACACTACTCAGCACAAATGTGTGTGTGTGTGTGTATATGTAGACTGAATGACTTGAGGAACAGCTGCGGTTGTGCGGTAGTGCTGTCACACACACAAACACACACCTTTCCCTGCGGATAACTTCAGTCTCAATGCTGCTACTGCAACAGCAGGAGCTCTGGATCTTTGATGTGGCTGTTTCTACTCATCAGATATCTCCCTTCTTTATTTTTTATTTCTTTGCTTTCCGTCATCTCTTTTTTTTTCCTCATCCGGATTCCTGTGAGCAGATCAGCAGTTTGGCTGTTCAACATGAATGACTGAAACAGATGAAATATGAAAGACACAAAGGCTGAATTAAGTTTTTGAGTCTCAAACTTGAACGTCTCTTTGAAGGAAAAGCAGTGAAGCACGTCTTTTTGCTGCAGAAAGATTCATTTAACTTTTGAAAACATGACCACCATGCTGGACACCAGCTCTTGGCTCTTACCCGGCCCCGCCTCTTTTGGATCTGCTTCAGTCAGCCGTGTCATGAGGAAACGAGTTGTCCGATTGGACCGTGAGCGGCGTGCCTGCCTGAGTCTGAGAGAAGGTGTGGAGTCGTGTTGCATGTGCATTCAGACCAACAAACAGATTTAAAGCCTGTAGCAGGTATTTGAACAGGGCCTTAACTCTATTCAAATTTTCCTGCTTAGATCAATCCTGTGCTACAGACATGAACTGTGGGGTACTATTACTGTTTTAAGCAATTGGACTTTCAATATTAGCCTGGAGGATGATAAAAATAGGCAAAAAAATTAAAGGGATAGTTCACCCAAAAATGAAAATGTGATGTTTATCTGCTTACCCCCAGCGCATCCAAGATGTAGGTGACTTTGTTTCTTCAGTAGAACACAAATGATGATTTTTAACTCCAACCGCTGCCGTCTGTCAGTCAAATAATGGGAGTGAATGGATGCATTGATGTCCTAATGCCACGAAACAATCGGTTTGTGCGAGAAACCAAACAGTATTTATATAATTTTTTACCTCTAAAACATCACTATGTCCAACTGCGTTCAACCCTCCTGTTGGGACCCAATAGTTTTTTTTTTTTTTAAATCCATAGTGTTTATTATGAGAATGAATGAAATATGTGCTAATATGTGCTAAGAGTCAAAATACTTCTACTAAAGGTGCAGTGTGTAAATTTTAGCGACATCTAGCAGTGAGGTTGCAAACTGCAACTAAGGGCGCACACCCCTCGCACCCCTCCCTTTCAGAGAAGCTATGGTGGCCGTCTGGCCGGTCTCTGCTTCTAATAAACCAGACGACTACTACTATTACTACTAGTACTACTTTGTGCGTATTCACGTAGCGATGATGCAAGCTGCCTCTAAAAACACGAATGATTTAGAAGAACAACATAGTGATGAGACGCGCTCTGTAGGGCAGTTTGTCCATTTAGGGCTGCTGTAGAAACATGCCAACACAAAGAGCGACTTGATATGTAAGGGGACCTGTGGTGTATGAGATGTAAATGGCTCATTCTAAGGTAATAAAAACATAACGGTTCATGATGTAAGGTCTTTATGTACCACTGAAAACATAGTTATGTATATTATATTTCATTTCTGTCAATAGATCCTCTCAGATTTTACATATTGCACCTTTTAAACACATTTTTTCCTTCTCACTTGGATAGCATTTTTTAAAGACGTGTTATTTAACATCCTTAAAATAAAATGACAAGTTAAATGTCTGTTTGTAGATCAGTTTTATCGACCAAACAGTCTAAATTTGAAAAAGGAAAGGTGTCGAAAAAGAAGTCTCTATTTCACTCTACTGCCACCTATTGATGAACCATTGCAGCATGAAAAAGGAGATTCAGGCTGTTTATCATCTTTTTTTCATCTGAAAGTAAAAGTTTATGCAAGTAAAATGAATATATTTATAAATGTAGACTGTTTTAAGCAGTCATGAGTTTTAAGTTCAAAGGAATTTAATTAAATCCCTTGAAATCAGTGGAGTTTACTGGTGATTCTCATATTATATGTTCTTTTAAATTTCATAGAATGTTATTCAAATAAAATTTCTCATAAATATTGATATATATTTTCTTGCATCACACTGGTTTTTGCTGCAGTTCTTGTAACATTTTATATTTCAACGAATATCTCAATTTTTAGTTAATAAAAAGGGGTAAATGAAGTAATAGTATGGTAAAAACATGATAACATTCAAAACTTTAACTTTTCGGAATTCATTAATGAGAAGTTACTGATACTGTTATAGAAGAATTTTTGGTTACACTTTATTTCAGTGCCTTAGTTGCATTGTAATTACTTAAAGGTGCCCTAGATTCATTTCGGCATAGTTGAATAACAAGTGTTCAGTACATGGAAATGACATACAGTGAGTCTCAAACTCCATTGTTTCCTCCTTCTTATATAAATCTCATTTGTTTAACACTAGAAGTCCCAGAGATTTGTAACCCTCCTTTAGCCAAGTGGATGCTAACTGGCTAGTCTTTTGGCTATCATTAGCATCAATTCATGTGTAAATATGGTCATTACCTGAGCAATCTGCAGGGGGGTTGGGGGTCTGTGTGTGAATGGTTGCTGGTGGCTTGTTTGTATGTGTGGGGGAGGGAGGGCTGCTAAAAGCAGAGAACTTGATTGACCATGGGCCGGTTTCAGAAAGGAGGTTAAGTGAAAACTCTGAGTATTTTTATCCTATTTCAAGTAAATTTAAAAAAAAAAAATCTTAAATCAAGATGGATTTTCTATTTGAGAAAATTATATATGATATTTAGTCTTGTTTCCTGGGGGGATCTAAATTAAGTGCATTTTACTTAAGTAAAATGATCAATATCTGCCAGTGTGGTAATAAAAATAATCTTAATGCAAACGGAAAGTGTTGGAGTGTCTACCCAGGTGAAAAAAAAAGTGCAGTAAAATACACTTTATTTTAGTACACTTTTACACTTCCATAATGTACAGTGCTCTATTTCCATGCACTTATTTTGTACTTAATATACTAAAAGCTCTTCTTTAGTACTTCTTAAGATAATCTTAAGAGCATCTAAGTGTACTCAACTGTGCTATTTTGAGACACCATGAATTTGAACTAAAATGTGCTTTTAACATACTATCTCTGTATAGAAAAATGTATTTAGTTACTACTTGTAGTACACTTGAACCCATCTTTCAAACACTTTTAAAAATGGACTTATGATGTATTTCAAATATAAGATTAATATATAATGAATATATACAAAATGTATTTATAATATATTGCCAGGCAGTGCCAGGATTGTGAGTGATTGCTGGAATGTACTCACTCACTTTTTAATATTATTTGTAAATATGTGTACAAATGGTTGGTTTCTTTATTTTATTTTGTACTATTTTTATCAATAGATCTCAGCAACAAAGGAAAAAAAAAAAACGTGTGTTGATTTCTCCCTAAGATGGCAAAGTGAAACACAAGTTTCCTTGAAGTGGCTCAGCATGGCCCCACATTGTTTACATAACAAAAGCAACTGTTCACAGCTGATTAAGGATATTAGCCTAAAGCCTTCCAGCCCATCGGCTGTCCTGCGGGTTTTATAGGTAGAAAAGCCAAATGGCTGCTCTCTGGGACTTCTAGTGTTAAAAGACCTCAGAAGAACAGGCGAATCTCAACATAACACCGACTGTTACGTAACAGTCAGGATCATTAATATGTATGACCCCAATATTTGCATATGCCAGCTCATGTTCAAGGCATTACACAAGGGCAGCCAGTATTAACGTCTGGATCTGTGCACAGCTGAATCATCAGACTAGGTAAGCAAGCAAGAACAATAGTGAAAAATGGCAGATGGAGCAATAATAACTGACATGATCCATGATATCATGATATTTTTAGTGATATTTGTAAACTGTCTTTCTAAATATTTCGTTAGCATGTTGTTAATGTACTGTTAAATGTGGTTAAAGTTACCATCGTTTCTTACTGTATTCACGGAGACGAGCCGTCGCTATTTTCATTTTTAAACACTTGCAGTCTGTATAATTCATAAACACAACTTCATTCTTTATAAATCTCTCCAACAGTGTGTAATGTTAGCTTTAGCCACAGAGCGTAGCCTCAAACTCATTCAGAATCAAATGTAAACATCCAAATAAATACTATATTTGTGCGATTAGATATGCTGCATGACGAACACTTTGTAAAGATCAATTTTGAGGGTTATATTAGCTGTGTGAACTTTGTTTATGGTGTTTAAGGCAAGCACAAGCTCTTGGGCCATGGAGCACGAGATTTAAAGGGGCCGGGTACCCTGAATCGGTGCATTTATAATGATAGGCAGTTAAAAAAATTAATTAAAAAAAATAAAAAAAACTATGAGGTATTTTCTGCTGAAACTTCAGACACATTCAGGGGACGCTTAAGGCTTATATTACATCTTTTGAAAACATGTTCTTCGGCACCTTTAAATAAGTACTGAGTACTATTAATTAACTACATGTACTTACTATAGAGTTACAGTTAGGGTTAGGGTTTGGTTTAGGGTTAGTTACTTGTAATTATGCATAATTTTACTATTATTACTATAGTAAGTACATGTAGTAACGTGTAACTATGACACTAAAATAAAGTTTTACTGAACTTTTTAAGTTATGATTGTTTTATAAGCTTATGTTCCACAGGGTCCAAACAGACCCAGGAATGCAACAGGTGTATACAGTCTTTTTTAATGCATTAGGATGGTTAATTTTTTCATGAAATATTTATATTTTACTTTATTTCAGCTTTATTTAAATTATTTTATTTAAATCGTAGTTAACCGTAAGTCATTCCTTAAAAGCATGTTTGTGTGTAAAAAAAAAAAAAAAAAAAAAAAAAATGTATGTATGCCACCAATTATCCAACAATCTTGCTTAATAGGGTAAATGCCTTTTTTTATGGTCAAATTTCTCTTTCAGGTCAACTACAATCATAATAGAGAAATAAATACTACCATCATAATAGAGCAATGATTGTATAGAATATTGCTAAGCATGTTAGTATGTCTTTATAGCATGAATAATAACACACCTTATTTAGGAGCACAGAAGTTTGAAAGTAACTCTGTTGCCCTCTGGTGTACTGGGGTTTATTAATTTCAGACTAATACATGAGCGAATTTAAAGTATGTTCAGCTGGGCCATACTTTGCCCAAGTGCTCACGTACTTTCATAGAGAATGTTTCTAGTCTAATACAGTCTACAAACTTGCAACTGTGCAATTATAGCTGTGCAATATAGGAAATCGTATCAAAACCCAGTATCTTTCTTCTGAGTCTGTTTTACATCCATTAATCTGTCAGTCAACTAAAAATGCTTTTGAAAAAGTCTAAAAACAAACACGTAATTAGGTGTTTATAAGCCTCAAAATGTGTGCATCTTCTAGTTTATAAATTGGCTGTGGATTAGCAATGAGATCTAATTCGATCAAATGTGAGCTGTGATGTTGTATTATTGAATATTTCATTAGTGAGACATGTAGACAGCAGGCGTGATCCACTGAGCTTTTTGCACGTGTTTGTGTGATTGTGCGTGCTGTGCTGTGCTAAAGGTGATAAGGGAACCGGAGCGATGACATTCCCCTAGTTCCAGGATGAAGAAGCATCAGCTGATGTACACGCACGCACACATGCACATGCTTTAACAGCACATTTAAGTGTCCTGCAGGTTGCAATTGGAGACATGAGGCGTAATTCACAATGATATCCTCAATAACTCAGCGGCAGCTCAGCGGCCTGTCACGCAGATTGAGTGTCAGGTACAGAATAACTGTCAAGACACAAATAGAAACATATGGAGAGCAAGCTACTGAGATAGATGGAGAGATTCTAAACAACTAGTCTTGCATTGTGAGTTTAACTGCGAAAATTTGGTAAGAACATAGAAAGTAAAGCAACTCCTTTAGATCAGTATATATTCTGCCATTGTTGAATCCTTGATTTTGATTGTTTGACGGATGTTGTGGGATATTGATTAATTTTCTTTAACTACGTGGCTATATAGTTCCAGGATTATAAATTAACAAAAAATGTCTTGATAATCTAGGGGGTTGGGGGGATTCGCAATCTAGTTATGTTTATTTTAGCATTATTCAGTTCAAGAAAAATATGCTGCTCAATTAGATGGTAATTTAAATTTTTACTTTCATATATTCATATCACTTAAATATTAAGTTTCACCATTTAACCAAATGTATTCATGGTGTCACATCCACCAGCTGGAGTGCCCTTGATCTCCACCAGAGGGCACTGCTTCCTAGTCTATTGCCGTTTTTTCATGAACTGCATTTTCCATGACCCTTTGGCTGGACTTATTATTCTTCATCAGTGTTGGGGAAAGTTACTTTTAAAAGTAATGCATTACAATATTGTGTTACTCCCTAAAAAAAGTAACTAATCGCATTACATGGTTACTTTTTATGAAAAGTAATGCATTACATTACTTTTGCATTGCTTTTTCTCGCCTGGCCTGGGCTGGGCTGGCTTGTTTGTTTGTTTGTTTTAATAACAACAAAAAAAGTTCAATTTTTGTCCAGTATTAAGGCCCTTTCACACCAGAAGTGAAATGAATAAATCTCAGGGTGAAGGAAATGCGTATTTATGCTTGTACAGTAGAGGGCGCAGCTCAAACAAACCTTTCAGCTGTGCTGCCATTCTGGATTAAAGAGGAATAGGATACAGGAGAAGAAAGTTCAACACTCTTATTTCTAAATCTAATCTAAAGAAAATTGTGCTTATTAGTATGGTTGAATTATTGGATCATTGAAGGTCAACAGCAAAGACATTGGTTAATAAAGTGAGATTAAATACATAAAGTATATTTGTGTAATATATTATTACATGTTTGCGTAAAAATCTGAGATTGCATTTCACTTTTTATTCATTTTGAGGAATACTGAATGTTTTAGTGCAAGTGTGATGAGTAAATGCATGTTTACATTTAGTCTAGATAGAACTATATAATAACCCCCATGTTTATACAGCGCACACAACACCTCTGCACTTTATTTCTCTCAACATGGGGACAGAAGAGCTGTCAGTCAATAAATGTGAAAAAGTAACTTATTTATTTGAAAAAGTAACTTCGATATTTTGTTGTAAATTGAAAAAGTAATGCATTACTTTGCTAGTTACTTGAAAAAGTAATCTGATTGCTTTACTCAAGTTACTTGTAATGCGTTATCCCCAACAATGTTCTTCATTACTTTGAGCCATGTAATTTGTTAAAGGTGATAGAGATGATTTTTTCGTCGACTGAGAATCCAAAGACTGTTACTGAGTTTTTGAAATGAGCGCATGCGTAAGAACAGCCCCCCTCCTTCACAGCTCATTTCAAAGGAACGCCTCCTAAAACTCGTGCACGAGTATTGGAACACGAGTGTTTACCACCGGCATTCGCTGTGTCGTGTTAGAGGATTCATTATGTCGGACTCACCGCTGGTAACTCATAATCTGCAGTTGTTACTCCTGTCTCCTGACAAAAACGTTGCATGCAGCACCTGTGGAGTGTGGAAAGTTACTGGAGCGCGCATCCGCGCTCGTCTCTCACAAGGAACGTCACGGCAGTGATTGACAAGCCAGAGGGCCAATCGTTTACACGATGAACGCGTAAACGATTGACTGATGTTTTTAAGGCCCTACCTCGTGCACAGATGATGTATATTAATATTATTACTTTCAGTGCACCTAATAAATAGTCTTTTATTAGTTAGTAAAGACAGTTTCAAGTAATATTGCAAAAATGTATAAAACAAAACATCCTCTTTAGCACCTTTAACTCTGCCTTTATGAGCCCTGTGTTTTCAGTTATTGTTTGCAAAGTCTTGTAAGTGTTACACTGCAGTTCTGAGAGCTCTCTCTCTCTCTGGTTTCCTGTGTTACAATTCTAATCATTTGCCTGGTTTCCTGGATTTCCCTGTTTGCCTGTGATTTCTACTATCTCTTGCCTGTTATTAGAATTATATTTACAATTAATGCACTTGGATCCTAGACCTGTGTGTGTCAGAGCAGTTTGTGACACATGCGACATAATTGCATATAGGCTATAATACAGTATTTCATCTATATTTTTGCTTTTAATCTATATTACTATTTACATATTACCATTTTAATTATAAATAATAATTAAAAATAAATTGTTTTATATGTGATTAAAAAAAAAATTGTGACTGTTAAACTATAAGTAAATGTGCCATGGATTATTTAGAAGCACTGTCATCAAGGGATTAGAATAAATTACAAAACCACAATAGAGCAGAAGTTTGTTGGGCTTGTGTACACTGTACAGCCTAGTTAGGACCTGTATCCCTTTATTCTTATTTGTTCACACTCTTCAGGTGTCTGATTTTGACATTATATTTTCCACATTAATACAGATTTTTGTTGTTTGTGGTTTTTTTTTTTTGTTTGTTTGTTTGATTTTTTTGCTGCATTTTGAGCAACTCACTCTGACACTGAAGGAATTCTCTCGCACATCATACACACAATCTTCCCAGACTAACTTTCGATCCCTAATACTATGATTATGAGTCATAGGTCTCAATTATCTTGCTTACGGTGGGTGTGACAATCATTAACTCGCAATATTGAGGTTTAATGTCTGTTAGCACCGTTGTCCTCGTGAACCTTTTGCACACGACTCCTGTCAGCCATCTCGATTTCACCTCCTGAGCATCTTTAGTGACCTCATGCCAGATCAAAATTCAGCAGCCCGTCAGCTGTTGTGATGCCACTGCCAGATCACAATTTAACTGCACAACAGGTGCGTCACTGACTCTATTCCACAACACAAACAGGTGCTATAGGCACTTGGTTAATAAATATAGCAGTACTGACAGGTTCTGATCCCAAGCCATGTTAAAAACATATCTTCAGGCTTTCATGGTTATCAAATGAATGATAAAACAAATTTGTTACAAACTATGGTACCTATGGTAACTTTGATCACCTACAGCCAGCGGTCCCCACAATGTAAATGGATTTATAAACATACTAAATGATTTTTTTTTAAAATGTAAAAATGTAGAATGTTTCCTGTGATGGGTAGGTTTAGGGGCAGGGGCAGTGTAGGTGGATAGAATGTACAGTTTGTTCAGTGTAAAATGCATTATGCCTATGGAAAGTCCCCACAATTCACAAAAACCTAACGTGTGTGTGTGTGTGATATGTACTGTATTTGATGTAACATATACAATTTATTTAAAGGGATAATTTACCCAAAAATGAAAATTCTGTGAGGAATTACTCAATCTCATGTCGTTCCAAACTTTTGTCCATTTTCGAAACACAAATGAAGATATCTTTTATTGAAATCTGAGAGATTTCTGTCACTCCATTGAAAGCCTATTTATTTAAAATTCTTATGCTTCAAAATGCTCATTTAAAGTCTTTTGAAGAGACACAATCACTTTACATGATGAACAGTTTTAAATTATGCTTTTATAAACACTGATCGGCGAACATTCATAAAGTACTCAAATATAGTAAACAGAAGCTCAAACATACTTGAATGATGCAGGAGAAAACCTCATTGGTTCTTGCAGAAGCTCAAACATGCTGCATAACACACAATAATGAACCTCAGTGGTTCTTGAGGAAGCTCAAACACACGTAACACAAGAATGAGCCTCAGTGGTTCTTGAGTTCAAACACACACGTAACACAATAATGAACCTCAAAGGATCTTGCGGAAGCTTAAACGTGCTGTGTAGCACATGAGAACAAGCCTCATTGGTTCTTGTGGAAGCTCAGATGTGCTGCGTAACACAATAATGAACCTCATTGGTTCTTGAGCTCAAACACACACGTAACACAAGAATGAACCTCATTGGTTCTTGAGGAAGCTCAAATGTGCTGCGTATCACAAGAATGAACCTCATTGGTTCTTGAGCTCAAACACACGCGTAACATGAGAATGAACCTCATTGGTTCTTAAGGAAGCTCAGATGTGCTGCGTATCACAAGAATGAACCTCATTGGTTCTTGAGCTCAAACACACACGTAACATGAGAATGAACCTCATTGGTTCTTGAGCTCAAACACACACGTAACACAAGAATGAACCTCATTGGTTCTTGAGCTCAAACGTGCTGCGTAACACAAGAATGAACCTCATTGGTTCTTGAGCTCAAACACACACGTAACATGAGAATGAACCTCATTGGTTCTTGAGCTCAAACACACACGTAACACAAGAATGAACCTCATTGGTTCTTGAGCTCAAACACACACGTAACACAAGAATGAACCTCATTGGTTCTTGAGGAAGCTCAAACGTGCTGCGTAACACAAGAATGAACCTCATTGGTTCTTGAGCTCAAACACACACGTAACATGAGAATGAACCTCATTGGTTCTTAAGGAAGCTCAAACGTGCTGCGAAACACAAGAATGAACCTCATTGGTTCTTGAGCTCAAACGTGCTGCGTAACACAAGAATGAACCTTATTGGTTCTTGAGCTCAAACACACGCGTAACATGAGAATGAACCTCATTGGTTCTTGAGGAAGCTCAAACGTGCTGCGTAACACAAGAATGAACCTCATTGGTTCTTGAGGAAGCTCAAACGTGCTGCGTAACACAAGAATGAACCTCATTGGTTCTTGAGCTCAAACACACACGTAACATGAGAATGAACCTCATTGGTTCTTGAGCTCAAACACACACGTAACATGAGAATGAACCTCATTGGTTCTTGAGCTCAAACACACACGTAACATGAGAATGAACCTCATTGGTTCTTAAGGAAGCTCAAACGTGCTGCGTAACACAAGAATGAACCTCATTGGTTCTTGAGCTCAAACGTGCTGCGTAACACAAGAATGAACCTTATTGGTTCTTGAGCTCAAACACACGCGTAACATGAGAATGAACCTCATTGGTTCTTAAGGAAGCTCAAATGTGCTGCGTAACACAAGAATGAACCTCATTGGTTCTTGAGCTCAAACGTGCTGCGTAACACAAGAATGAACCTCATTGGTTCTTGAGCTCAAACACACACGTAACACAAGAATGAACCTCATTGGTTCTTGAGCTCAAACACACACGTAACACAAGAATGAACCTCATTGGTTCTTAAGGAAGCTCAAATGTGCTGCGTAACACAAGAATGAACCTCATTGGTTCTTGAGCTCAAACGTGCTGCGTAACACACAAGAATGAACCTCATTGGTTCTTGAGCTCAAACACACACGTAACACAAGAATGAACCTCATTGGTTCTTGAGCTCAAACACACACGTAACACAAGAATGAACCTCATTGGTTCTTGAGCTCAAACGTGCTGCGTAACACAAGAATGAACCTTATTGGTTCTTGAGCTCAAACACACGCGTAACATGAGAATGAACCTCATTGGTTCTTAAGGAAGCTCAAATGTGCTGCGTAACACAAGAATGAACCTCATTGGTTCTTGAGCTCAAACACACACGTAACACAAGAATGAACCTCATTGGTTCTTGAGCTCAAACACACACGTAACACAAGAATGAACCTCATTGGTTCTTGAGCTCAAACGTGCTGCGTAACACAAGAATGAACCTTATTGGTTCTTGAGCTCAAACACACGCGTAACATGAGAATGAACCTCATTGGTTCTTAAGGAAGCTCAAACGTGCTGCGTAACACATGAAAATGAACCTCATTGGTTCTTGTGGAAGCTCAGATGTGCTGCGTATCACAAGAATGAACCTCATTGGTTCTTGAGCTCAAACACACACGTAACACAAGAATGAACCTCAATGGTTCTTGAGCTCAAACACACACGTAACATGAGAATGAACCTCATTGGTTCTTGAGGAAGCTCAAACGTGCTGCGTAACACAAGAATGAACCTCATTGGTTCTTGAGCTCAAACACACACGTAACATGAGAATGAACCTCATTGGTTCTTGAGCTCAAACACACACGTAACACAAGAATGAACCTCATTGGTTCTTGAGCTCAAACACACGCGTAACATGAGAATGAACCTCAATGGTTCTTAAGGAAGCTCAAAGGTGCTGCGTAACACAAGAATGAACCTCATTGGTTCTTGAGGAAGCTCAAACGTGCTGCGTAACACAAGAATGAACCTCATTGGTTCTTGAGGAAGCTCAAACGTGCTGCGTAACACAAGAATGAATCTCATTGGTTCTTGAGCTCAAACACACACGTAACACAAGAATGAACCTCATTGGTTCTTAAGCTCAAACACACGCGTAACATGAGAATGAACCTCAATGGTTCTTAAGGAAGCTCAAACGTGCTGCGTAACACAAGAATGAACCTCATTGGTTCTTGAGGAAGCTCAATCGTGCTGCGTAACACAAGAATGAACCTCATTGGTTCTTGAGGAAGCTCAAACGTGCTGCGTTACACAAGAATGAACCTCATTGGTTCTTGAGGAAGCTCAAACGTGCTGCGTAACACAAGAATGAACCTCATTGGTTCTTGAGGAAGCTCAAACGTGCTGCGTAACATGAGAATGAACCTCATTGGTTCTTAAGGAAGCTCAAACGTGCTGCGTAACACAAGAATGAACCTCATTGGTTCTTGAGGAAGCTCAAACGTGCTGCGTAACACAAGAATGAATCTCATTGGTTCTTGAGCTCAAACACACACGTAACATGAGAATGAACCTCATTGGTTCTTGAGCTCAAACACACACGTAACACAAGAATGAACCTCATTGGTTCTTGAGCTCAAACGTGCTGCGTAACACAAGAATGAACCTCATTGGTTCTTGTGGAAGCTCAGATGTGCTGCGTATCACAAGAATGAACCTCATTGGTTCTTGAGCTCAAACACACACATAACACAAGAATGAACCTCATTGGTTCTTGAGCTCAAACGTGCTGCGTAACACAAGAATGAACCTCATTGGTTCTTGAGCTCAAACGTGCTGCGTAACACTAGAATGAACCTCATTGGTTCTTAAGGAAGCTCAAACGTGCTGCGTAACACAAGAATGAACCTCATTGGTTCTTGAGCTCAAACGTGCTGCGTAACACAAGAATGAACCTCATTGGTTCTTGAGCTCAAACACACGCGTAACATGAGAATGAACCTCATTGGTTCTTAAGGAAGCTCAAACGTGCTGCGTAACACAAGAATGAACCTCATTGGTTCTTGAGCTCAAACGTGCTGCGTAACACAAGAATGAACCTCATTGGTTCTTGAGCTCAAACGTGCTGCGTAACACAAGAATGAACCTCATTGGTTCTTGAGCTCAAACGTGCTGCGTAACACAAGAATGAACCTCATTGGTTCTTGAGCTCAAACGTGCTGCGTAACACTAGAATGAACCTCATTGGTTCTTAAGGAAGCTCTAACGTGCTGCGTAACACATGAAAATGGACATCAGCGTTCTTGTGGAAGCTCAAAATACACTTTTATTGGAGGGACAGAACATTACATTTAAAATATCTTTTGTGTTTTGAAGATTTTTGGGTGAGCTAACCCTTTAATGAAAATGTAATAATATTTAATAAATATTTTGTATCTATCATACTTTGTTAATATTGTTCACGGAATGTTTTTTTCTGCCTGTTTTGGCAGCTCTTACTGTATTTCCACTAACATTTAGATACATGCATGTTCACTCTAAACCACCACATGGTTAATGACAAAACCAGGGAGCAAATGTGTAAAAATGTCAGATGCGAGAAGTAAAACCACAGCGAGAGATGGCTCGATTTAGCCTCATATCATGTTATTAATCTAACACAGAGGAGCCCGTTCCCTCACGGTGGTGTTTAGTTGCATGTTTGTTACATGAACGACTTGGTTATGCATTCTCATAGATGTGATAGTAAAATACAATTCCGATGCTTTAAGTTTTTAACCACCTGATGTTTCAGATAAAACTTTTTTTTTATTATTATTTTTTTTTTTATTGCACTACTGTTGGTGTTTCTTCTAATGAAGGAGATGGATGCTTGACTTTTGGATTTGCAATGGTGGGCATTTGTAACTTTATTAAATTTGTACTTTAATGTTGTTGACAAACTTTGGTTAATCCAAATATGAGCCAATGAGCAAGAACCTTGTGCTCTGTCTCATTATTTTACCTCATGTCTTGTCGCTTTACTGGTAAATCACTTGATCAAGCACATTTTTGTTGTTGTGACTGTATCTTTGAGGTTTCAGTCCAACCCCAGATAACCTGTGAAGATGTTTGCTTTAAGAATTATAAATGTCCATAACTCTAGTGTCTATATTGTATTATTCATGGTAGATGTGCCATGATCATTTTAATACAAGCATCTAGGTGTAATATAGTTTCAAACACTCTTCATTGCAGTTTCATGGAATTGACAGTCTGTCTTCCTGTGGTAAGCCGTAGAAACATCTCACACACTTGCTTCTGTTTTTAATTGAATGTAGAAACAGGAAGAGGAAGTATGTTGTAGTCTGTACTCTCTCCTCTCTGACTGATAAGCTCTCTGCCGGCTGTCAGGAAGAGCTTGTTCGAGGGGAGGATGAAGGAGACAGATCGAGCTGCTCGCCGGGTATTTTATCAACTTGTGTGTCTTCTGTCATGATGTATTTCCTTACATTTATAGCGTGCTGTCTCGTAAACATGCAAATATTGAGGCATTATAATAGTAATGAAATACATTGAATCATTTTGTACAGAGTAACTTTTTTTTCAGTTCAGTTGTGTTTCTGTTTTGAGATTTTCAAATGTTTTTATTGCGCAAGACCTGCCTGTTAGCATCTAGCTTCAGTTTCAGTCTAAGAAATGTTTCATTTTGTGTGTATATATGTATAGTTTTGTATGCACTTTTGACATATACACTTGCTAATGCCTATCTGAATCTAAATGTACAGTTTGTCAACCTTTTCATTGTGTAACAGTGGTACATCATATCCCAATAATTCATTAAATTAGTTAAATGAGTATTTTTAACCCTCTTAGTTAACCTGTTGTCTAATTCAGAATTGATTTGGAGTCATTCTGCGTCCTTGATAATAATATATATGATATATGTCTTCATCTTTGACTTTTTTTCTTCTAGTGCTCCAACTAAAACTTCAGCAGAGACGGACCCGAGAAGAACTGGTTAGCCAGGGGATCATGCCACGTAAGAACCACTCACACTCTCCTAGTAGTACTAGTTAATAATCTGTCATATTATGCGGTTCTGTTAGTGGATCTTTTGTTCCACTGACGTTCTGTAGTTCATCCCGAATGTTCTCTTGATTTGTATCTTGAAGATATTTTTCCTTCTTTTGCACAAGTTTCGTCCCACACCTGGTGTACGGTTTAAATCCATTTGTGAATCTAAGTAAAATGTAGCTTTATCTTGTGGTTAAACCTAGCAGGTATAGCTAGTCTCTCTCATCCTGTGTAAGATGCTGATTTGGTTTGGTAAACATAGTCGAACTCATTTCCTTTTGCGTTGTGGTTTCACCAAGCAAGAAAGGTTGGCCCATTCATCTCAAAACTATGATTTCTCTGCTTAACTGTCGGGTCATCAGTATTCTGATGATGCCTAGCCTACGCACTCGATTTTGGCAAAAATGTTTCCATCTTGTATTGGCTGGAGATGTATGATTTAGATTTAAGTCAGCTTAAATTTAAAAGATAGTTTACATGATAATTTGTATGCGTAATGATGAGTAAAACGAGTACACCCAGAGGTCTCAACCACACATAGATCCCAATGTATGTTTGAACAAGCTCTTTTTAAGGTCAAAACTTTAAAGTAGCTTAGCCTGAATAACTCAACAAATCTCTCACACTTTTTCTTTTGTACATGTTCTACTTCACCAGGTGTCTTATAGAAGAATTATCAAATTATATTTAAAGGATTAGTTCAATTTAAAATGAAAATTACCCCAAGATTTACTCACACTCAAGCCATCCTAGGTGTATATGACTTTCTTCTTTCAGATGAGCACAATCGGAGTTATATTAATAAATATCCTGATGCATCCAAGCTTTTATAATGGCAGTGAGTGGGATCAACGAGTAGGAGCTGAAGAAAGTGTCTCCATCCACATCCATCCATCATAAACATACTCCACACGGCGCCGGAGGGTTAATAAAGCCCTTCTGAAGCGAAGCGATGCGTTTTGTGTAAAAAAAACAAAACAAAACAAGTTAACAAAATATCTAGCTTCCGCCAAGACCGTCTTCCGTATTGAACTTGAAAAAAGGGTTACTGACGTTGCGTGAGTTACGCTTTTTCCGTAAGTTCAATACGGAAGGTGTTAGACGTAGTGCAAGCGCTTTGAACTGCAAGTTACAGTTGAATACGTAAGTAGAATACGGAAGCCGTTCTGGCGGAAGCTAGATATTGGCTCGAGACCTAGGATGGCTTGAGGGTGAGTTAAGTTTGGGCTAATTTTCATTTTAAAGTGAACTAATCCTTTAATTACTCCAGGTACATCTCATACAGTAGCTAAGATGTTGTGCAAGCAGAATTTTTGACATTTAGCATTCGGTCTGCTTATGTAATTAGGGACTTTTGTTATTTTAAAGACATTTTTGTATCAGTGCACGTAAGCTGCCATGTTCAGGATGGTTCGATCATGCTTACAAAGTTTTTTAGTGGTTGTCAAGTTTAGCCAGGTGAGAAGTTTGAGTCACGTCATTCTAGATTGGTGATGTGTCTGAGACCTTTATGTTGAGCGTCTTGTTCACACATAGCTGAGACTTTAACAGTTAACTTGGCTCACACAGGAAGCACGGTTTAAAAAATGTTTTAGACACCTAAAAGATCTTAATATAAATGTGATCCATTTATCAGCCTTCAAAGATATTCTAAACGCTGTTGTATGAGCTGTTATGGGTTATTCCGATGTACTTCTATTATGGTTGTATAGAACTGAAAGTCTTTTTATATTGTAGGGTATGATTTAAATGTCACTAGCTATGTTTGCAAATTGAATTAATGTGAATTACTGAATATCACATTATTACACAAATAACACAAGCAGTGTTTCCATACAATGTTTTTAAGAGAAGGACAGAGGAGCAGTAAAGGTTGTATTTTATTTTAACCACTGAATCTGTCTCATTTTGTTTCCAAGTTTCCAACACTGCTAATCATGTACATGACAAACTTACCACTAGTAGCATTCATCTCTGGCTCTACTCCTATGCAAACAATAGACATAAACTTCTGAGGATATCTGGGGAATAGGCTAGACTAGTTATTCTGGAGCATATCTAGTTATATAATCCAAATGATCGGACTGATGTGCTCTGGCCCTTCATTTGCATCTGAATATTAGTTTGCATTTTGAGTATTTATTTAAAGGTCTTAAATTTCATTCTCTCAAATTTGTAGATACCCTGCAACCATCTAATTTTGTCTCCAGAGATCTGGTCTAATTTCGCATATGTACTTTGCATATGTGTCTCTTTTTTTCCATTTGAATTTACAGTATGAAATATAACAGTTAAGTATTTTAGTTTACTGTTTGAATTAGGGGGAAAAAATGTCCAATATGTGCCAGTTTAACCT
The DNA here is from genome assembly GCF_024489055.1 of Chanodichthys erythropterus. Classification (NCBI taxonomy): domain Eukaryota; kingdom Metazoa; phylum Chordata; class Actinopteri; order Cypriniformes; family Xenocyprididae; genus Chanodichthys; species Chanodichthys erythropterus. Next base: position 26,843,568 of record NC_090223.1, on the reverse strand, counting down.
ACAATACTCTAATTATGATATGATTACAGATATATTAAATGCACATTCCTTATTAAAACATGCACACAACACCCAATATGAAATTTGATGTCATTTTATGTTTGTTTTGCATTAAATATTGATTGTGTGACTGGCTGTTTAAGAAGGCGTGTCAATAGTGGAACCACCGAACGCTTGCTTAAGATCTCTTCTTAGAATTGTCTTAAAAAGAAAAAGAAATGAAAACCAGAAAAGAAGAAGCAGAGAGTTCAGACTAGGTGACACTTCCCTTTAGTAGTTTTATGTAATGCTTCATACTGGTCCCATATTATCTTCCAGCATCTGTGATCCAATTTAAACCCAGTGTCTGCTGATATCAGCATTTTGCTTGGCGCATTGACTGAGCTGTCAACTGTTCAACCATCAACAATGATGCCATAGAATACACCAAGAAAATTTCTTTGTGATTTACTTAATTACCTGCAATTTTATTTATTTATTTATTATTAATTTATTTAATTTTTTACATTTATTTTTAATACCATGTGTACAGTTAATCAGAAAAAAGAAGAACCTGTTTGAAAACAGTCATTGCAAATTTATCCCAGGATTCTAAGGTGCGTCTGAATTTGCATACTTTTGCACTATTCTATGACGTTTGGTAGTATAAATAGTTATAAAATTCATACACTACCAGGGTTGCCCCCTAATAGACGACTAATTGTTAGTGGGTGAGAAGAGACTTAGTTAACCAAATTTTAATTAGTCACAGAAAAAACAAACTCCACAGGAATTGTCAAAGTCACGCAGTCTGATGGACAGATTGTTCACATTCCTGTTCCATTTGGTAATTATGTCAGGCAGGAAATCCAATTTTCTTTTTTACCTAAAACTTGTCAGTAGCTAGCTTAACGTTAGCCACTCTACATGGCAGGTAGCTCTAACATTAATGTTAAATTAGAAAATGTGCGCAAATCCAAGTGTTCTTGCGGAGTCTGGAAGCTAACTTAGTACAGCGCTTACTGCACGACATATTTAACTTCACATTTATTTCTCTCTATAGACGCATCCACTACACTGCAGAGATGAGAGTCAGCATTATATATATAATTTATGTGTGTGTAATTAAATTCGTATCATAAACAAGCAACTAGTCGGCCAGTAGCTTGAAAGACAGTCGCAGTAGATCTGCTGTTATTTGTATTGCAGACATGAAGCGTGTCGAATACACATTAGCACACTTACACATGAGTCTAAGTTAAAGATATTTTGTGCGGGTCTTACTCATAGTGAGTGCATGACTAGCCATGCTCTTCATTTGAGTGGGTTATATACACACACAGACACACACATACTCAGTTGAGCCAGTGAGCAGGTGATAAGCAGTGTATTTAAATACATGCCATGTTTCCCATTATATCTGGTAGTAAAAGGTCAGACGCCTGTTATAACCATCAAAGCCATTCGCTTTCCATTTGCTTTCCTAATCCTTTTGATTATACGAAGCAAACTACATACTTTGTGGAGAGAATATAGAAAGTCGTTTGGATGGAAATGGTCTTTCCAGAATAGAAATAAACAGCAATGACAGCAGATGGCAACCTAAGGGGGATCTTTACAGCTCTCACCCAATAACTGTCTGGATCTAAATATGGATCCCAGGGGGAAAGAAAAGCCACCAGCAAATGTGCAAATGTGTATCAGCTCTTTTAGAATATTCCTAAGCACTACTTTCACTGTCTTCTCCCTTTCACTTCCTGTGTATGTCTGCGCTTCCTGTCAACTTGAATGCCCTCATTCTCTCTTATCTGCCTTTTCTGATCACCCTGATTACTGAGTCAACATCTCCTACTTTCAAGTTAATGCTTCCCCTATTATAAAACCCATTAATACAACCTCCAGAAATAAGTACAATTTGACCTTTGACGCATTAGAACCATCTGGCCAGATTGTAAATTTAGTTTTTCTAATTTTAAGAATCATTATTTAACAGTGATTATTATAGTTTTGATTTTAATGTTTATTCCTGATTATTTTCAGTTTGTCCTTTTAATTTGGATTATTTTTACATTTTCACTCTAACCTTTAGTTTTAGTTTTGTGTGTGTGTGTGTAATATATATAGTTTAAATTGAGTTCTTTTTGGATTTAGTTTTAGGGTAACACTTTATTTTGATAGACATTCTGCTGACTATAAGTAACTTTGTGACTTTGTCAACTTATTCTACTAACCCAAACCCTAACAGTCTGCTTATACTCTAATAAGTGTTAGTTGACATGTAGTTTAAAAGTTACTTATAGTTCGTAGAATGACTAAAGTGTACTAATGAAATTAATTATAAACACTTTAGGTTGTGTTTATGTATGTTTGTACTAAATTATCACAACTGTCTATAGAAGTCATCTTATAAAATAATTTGAAATATTACACTATATTGACTATTCTGCATCAAAAACTAAAACTAAGAACAATTTGTGGCCAATTTTATATATTTCTTTAAATTGTATTATATGAAAAAGGTTTTTGCATTTATATTAGTTTTTTTTTTTTCAGAAGAAGTTAAAAAAAGTTCATGCATTTTGTTTGTTTATGTCAGCACAGTGAATCACATATCCAGGATGCAGTTCAGAAAGGAAACCTGAAGATTTGAGTCTTGACGTGGATGTGGTTGCAGGGACTTTCTGCTTAAAATTCTGATTGCATAACCTAAAAAAAAAACATTTAGGGCCCTATTTTAGCGATCTAAGCGCGTGGTCTAAAGCGCACAGTGCAAGTGCGCTAAAGCATGTCCGAATCCACTTTTGCTAGTTAAAAATGGTTGGCGCACTTGGCACATGGTCTTAAAGGGTTGTGCCTAGTCTCTTAATGAGTAATGGGTGTGTTTTGGGCGTATCATGCAATAAACCAATCAGAGTCTCATCTCCCATTCCCTTTAAAAGCCAGTTGCGCTCACGCCATGGCGGATTCACTATTTACATAATTTGCAAGCAGAAAAACTGAACGCTTCTCTAGTGTGGAAACGGAAGCGCGCAAGCAGACCATCTACAGGACAAGCCAGATTCCAACAAAGCATTTTTATCTTTATGCACATAATAATCCCATATAAACATATAAACACATCTTTTATATTGTAATCCTTTTATTTTTAATATTTGGCATGTTTGTGTGCTGCTGTATGTCCCTGTGTGTACGCGCGTTGTGCACCCGCATATAGGCATTTTACTAACACGCTCTTTAAATAACAAAACAAATACTGCACCTTTGACTTTAGACTAGGTTTCAGTTGGTCAATGGTGCAGTCTATTTCATTTGCCTCAAAATAGTAATGTACCAACCACACCTCGTTTTCAGACCAGCATGCCCATGGGCGCAAATGCCTTTGCCATTTAAACAATGTGGCGCAGGGTGTGAAAATGATAACTGCGTTGGGCTGAAACTATGCCTGCTGCCGCATTCTGCCAGGTGTGTGATAGGGATACTGCATAAAGCCTCAACAGGTATCTACAAATGCAGTTCTAAAGGTTTTACAACACAAATTAATTGTTTGAGCCTTAACTTTAACTTTTTCAGTCTTAGTAATTTCTCATTTGTAGATAAACGACAAACATCGCCATGTTTTTGACTGTGGTGGACCGTTTTGAATGTAGGAACCTCATTTAACTCATAATCAGATTTAGTAATTGGTCTGTCCAAGATTTTGATGTCAGATAAAGCAGCCTTATTTGTATTATGCAATGAATCACTAATATAAAGATGGCGGTTGGGTGACGTGGCGTTTGATGGGGTGTTAGAGCTGAAAATGTTGATGAGAATTCACACAGAAGTGGTTTTTCACACTAACCTCATAATTTCTCTCTCACACACTTTTCTCTCTTCAGGCAGATAATTGCATTTTTGCTGGTCAGGGTTAAAGGGCATTGTGTGTGTATTTGTGTGTCTGTGTTGCTGTGGGCAGTGCATGAACCACTTTGACCTCACAGACCAGAATCTCTCAACAAACAACAACCAGTACTCATCTTATTTTTCTTGCTTTATTCCAGCCCACTCTTTTTCTTTCTTTCCTCATGCTGTCATTGCATTTATCTCTAAGATTATATATTGTTTTTTATTTTTTATTTTTCTGTGTTTGTGGCTTTGTAATTCTCATTCACTGTATGCAGGGTGCAATATATCATAAACATCAAAACGAAAGATTGAATTCCTGTAACATCATGAAAAGGGAAGAGACAAAACATAACGAAAACAATCTAATGTCTAATGGGAAAATAGGAACAAAAATAATTTTCAGTTGTTTTAGATTGAAAATGTTCCTTTAAATTAAATGTTAAATGCTGTAAATGTTATGCATTATTATGTTGCAATAATATATATTATGAGCAGTATCGCATGCATAGCCGTGCGATATGGCTGTATATCAGCACGGCTGTGATTTGCAGGCTTGAGTGCTGTACAGTAGGTAATCACAGCGTGCTGATATACAGCCTTATCTCATGGCTACAAGTGTGATATTGCGTTTATACAACAGTTCGACGGCACGAGTGTGTAAATAAATAAGAAATAACAACCAAGTGTCTGATTCAAATCTCAAGTTGACAGTTTGACCAAGCCTCCATTTCAAAAATTCTAAAACGTCACTTTAGAACTAGTGATGAAGGAATGTTGAGTCCCTCCATTGAAACTCATTGTATTTTGTACAGTATTAGAGAGAGAGAGAGAGAGAGAACTGTGTCTGATAAATCATTTATTCTTCAGGTCAATGTCCATAATATTATATCCATTATAAAAATCAGTTTGAATGTCCACTGAGGAAAGCCATCTTTGTATTTGTCCTTTTTATAGCTAAGGGAATTTTCCATAACATACAGCGCTAAAACAACATCCTTTGTTTACAAAAGTCCCTTTCAATTTAAAAGTCTCTAAAAGTAAATATAACATAGCCCAATTCAATTTGCTCAGGAACAAGTAATAGATTAATAAGACCAAAGATCACCTGTTTTATGTACCCAAAATCAATTATATCTCGTGTTTAACCACTATAAGAGACAGCGCCAAATTCTCGAAGCACTGGCGAGATGAAGCTGTTCTCGGCGGGTACACGAGCACTGGCCTGGAGCGAAAAAGTTTAAGCAAATTGTAAAATAGGCGCTATGATTAAGTTACATATTCCAGGTCTAAACAACTACATTATCACCTAAAAAACTCTTAAAACTACAGTTTGTGGTATTTGTATAAAAAAATGGTGGATTTGCTTGGCCGACATGAGTCGCTTCAAGCGTAGTGATACAAACGGAAGGTAGGAGTGCTGTTATCACTAAAATATTGCACGCTATCAGCCAATCAGATTCGAGAACCAGAAAGAACTGTTGTTTGTGTATGTGTGTGTGTATATTTTATTTATATATATATATATATATATATATATATATATATATATATATATATATAATATAATATAATATATATATATATATAATATATATATATATATATATATATATATATATATATATATATATATATATATATATATATATATATATATATATATATATATATATATATATATATATATATATATATATATAATATGAGTGTAATAATATGTTTAGTTTCAGTTCTTTTGAGAGGGGATAATATTTAGCCACTTTAAACTGTCCAGCAAACCACTGAGAATTTTTGCATGGGCAAGAACCATTCATCTTTTCTTCATTAATCTCTAGTTTTTGTATCACCATCCGGGCTTTGCTTTCAGTCTCTGTAGAAACGTTGTGCTGACAACTGTGAACCAGGAGGAGAAGCTCTGTTTCAAAGTGTATTAAATATGGGACAGACACACACACACACGCACACTCAGACTGTGAATCTGCAGGATTAAACTGTCTCTCAGATGTGCCTGTTACGATTTAATATTTTTAGATTTTGCATGTACAAATGCGTATGTGTGCCTGGTATAAAGAGATGTGGTGTAATAAGTTGTTCCTGTATCAAGGTCTTCTACAAGCACTTTTTTTCATTTATATAAAAGTAACCTGATCCAAAAAAAAAAAACTATGAAAAGTATTTGCACCACACTGAAGCAAAAACGTTGCCTGCAATCTGCACAGTGTAGATAACAAGTTTGCTATTTATGATTTTTCTCATTTATTGAAAAATGTTTTCCATTCTCACAGCTCTTTTCTTTTTTTAAAAATAGAAACTTTATCCATTTTTATGTCAACTTGGATTTAATAGTCTTTTCACTTTGTGTCTTTTTACTTTGTAGCACTGAAAAGTTCTGCGTCTTTTCATGAGCAGAGACGAAGTTTAGAACGAGCTAGGGTAAGTCCTCCAACGCAGATAGTTTTTTTTTTTTTTTATCATCTCTTCTCAATGAAGCCAAAATAAACACACTCACTTTATTTCTCATACTTTCCTCCTGTATCTTAGACTGAGGACTACCTGAAGAGAAAGATCCGCAGTCGCCCAGAGAGGTCAGAGCTGATCAGGATGCACATTCTTGAAGGTGAGTATTTTATTAACACCCCTTCCAGTCCAAACACAAAAACACACCTCATAGAGAGTCCAGAGGTGAAGACATATACAGAGGCGTCCAAACGTTTTAAAAAATATGACTGGATTATATACAGAATGTTTAACTGTATGTATTTCCTGTATATAGAGACGTCAGCGGAGCCATCTCTTCAGGCCAGGCAGCTTCTGCTGAAACGAGCTCGTCTAGCTGACGACCTGAACGATAAAATCTCCCAGCGGCCTGGTCCGATGGAGCTCATTCACAAAAATATCCTTCCAGTTGACAGCAGCCTCAAACAAGTCATCATAGGTACTAAAGTAAAGCCAGAAACACAATAATATGTAGTGTTGTCAAAAGTACTGACTTTAGTACCAAGCTGGTGCTGAAATTTAAAAAATGTGATGCTTTGACCAGATTTGTAAATGCCTCTGATTGGCCATTGTGTTTACAGATGCACTCATCAGACATGTCTGTGATTGGCTACAATGATCAACATTTCAAAAACATGTTGTAAAAATACATCAGTGACGCTTTTCACCGAGTGCTTACACAGATACACACAGGAGTCTTTTGTCAACACTAATAATGTAAACACACAGTTCAGTAAAAGCTTTATCTAGTTATAGACCAATATACAAACCGTTACAACAAAAACAGTCAGCCATTTAACATGTAGTAATTGGTACTTAATTTAAACTATTATGTATGTATGTCTCATTTTCCATCATTATATTGAATTTTTATAATATATCTAGGACTACAAATAACAATTTGGCTGATAATCTGTCAGTTATTTAATATAAATATTATTATTATTATTATTTATTTTTGTAATATTCTTATATATTATCATATTATATATATTCTATGTTTATATATGCATGTATAATGCCCTCCAAAAGTTGGGAAACGCCCTAGAAAAGTGGGGTTTTGGACAACATTGGTGTGAATCCTTTTTAATTTGTGATAATTTTGCACTGATAAGGGACAACACAAACTATGAAAACATATTTTATTACATAAACCGTTTATATATAGAAAAAAACTTTTTGAATTTTCAATTCATCAAAATATGCACCATTAGCAGCTTATCTGACCTAAACTGGGTTCTAATTGGTTCATTGTATCTAAACTTAATTGGCAATCATTTGTTGAAGCTATTAAGGTGTGCTGACCCAAAAATCAATACAAACCTGGGCCAAGTTTAAACCAGTAACCAGGCATCACAGCTGGCAAAGGAGCATGTCTGATTTTGACATGTATATATTGCCATTATTATGTAATCAAAATGAAAATTATTATTGCTGGTCTTCAATGATAATGGCAAGTTACTTTAATGTATTTGCACCAAAAAAATGATAAGGATTTATGCTGATATCGTCCAAAACCACACTTTGCAGGGGTGTTTCCAAACGTTTGAAGGGCAGTGTATATGCAATACTTTATGTGCAATTACTATATAAACTGCTCTACTGCTTTCAAACTGATTTTTTATTTTCTTTTGCAAGTTTAAATAAGAAACCTAGAAGAAATATTAATTATATTAAGTGTAAACAAAATAGATAATATTAAAGGAAAACAAGCCTACTGTTAATTGTCTAAGAAATTAGTTATGTATTTTCATTATCGATTTTGTTGATTAGTTGTTGCAATCTTATATACTGTATATTGCCATAATATCAAAAAATGAAACTTTAAGATAGCAGTTACAACTTTCAGACTCTCTTTCATCCTCATTCTGTCTAAATCTTTATCTTTTATCTATGTGCCCCTTTCAGTCCTTCCATCTTTCTCTTTATTCACTGTTTTTGTGAGTGACCGAAACAAAGCTCTATTTTCACGATTTGGATAATTCTCCCATCGAAGCTAACATTCACATTTATATTCCTCTCACTCAACATTTCTGCGGGATCATTCCCTACAGCATATCCATACACAGGCACTCCACTGCTCATTCCATTCTTCATATTTATATTCTGCCACGTTCCTGCAGCGGTGCAGAGGGCGATAATTTAATGCGGAGTTATGGTAATGAGATCGGTGTGCATCAAACACCAAGTTAAATTAATTTACATTAATGTTCATACAGTATATGCCACTCTGTGGTGGCAAGAGTCGATTAACCATGAAGTTTATGCAGCGTCACACAATGCAGCACAGAGAAGGAACACTGAAAGACGTTTGCACAGAATGACTTGTTTAAACAGAAAACTATTTTAATCCCTAAATACCCTAATTAGAGAGTTAATGATTATCGACATAATACCACTCTCAGAGCATGCTCAAATTAAATATAAATATCATCCAGTGACGTTTAGAGGTTTTATTATTCACTCTGGGACAATATCGGTGCAGTGTGAAACAGGGAAATAGTGCATGTTGTTTTATCAATTGCATTCTTTTCCTTATTTAAGATCGCTGACTATTTCTATTGCTAAAATATATATATAGTTTTTTATATACAGTATAACCACATAGCAACACTTTGGCATTGTGGCAGTGAGTTTTGTGTTGGTAAATGCCACTGATGTCTTCTTTAGAAAAAGTAAAAATCTTGTATGTTCTACTCTAACCATTCTTTTTTCTCTGTCTCACCATCAGAGACGGAGTTTCCAAAAGTAGACGCAGAGAACTCTTCGTTTGATGAGGAAAGCAGTGATGCGTTCTCACCGGAGCAGCTACTCTGTCAGGACTCTCCCCTTGGCCACACCCACATACCTTCTCCACCTGAGATACCAGCCAATGAAACAACACCAAAACAGGTGCCATATCTTAATTTGCATACATAAAATTATACCTCAAAGTGATGGAAGTTTACTTTGGGCTTAACATGCAAACATTCGGTGTTGTTATTGTTAACTAAAACTATTACAGATCTTTTCTGTTATTTGAAATAAAGCTGAAATAAAAATGTCAGTTAATTAAGGAGTAATTGACAACAAGCCACTGAATTATTAGAAATATAATGCACATCCATGGTATTATTGCAGCTCCAATGTGAAGCATTTTAACTCATTTAAGACTGTGCTTATGAGGATGCTCGCCAAAAACAGACATTTTGACAATTTTTGTGTGTTTTGATAAAAGAGAACTGAAATCGGTGCTGGCACACTGTTTGAGATCTGCTACACAGACAGTGCACCAGTACCGAACTGAGTTCTCCTTTACATCTTATCACACTTGAATAGTTTAAAAACACTTCAATGAATGATTGGCCGATCATAGGATAGGCCTACATGCAAACACAGGCCGGCCGTTCTCTCTCAGTTCATGGAGCTGGCGAGTGGAATCCAGATAGTGTGATGATCATGCAATATATCTGAAATTTTCATCCAAAAATTTTGCACAAAAATAAATAAATAAATGCGACCTCATATTATGTCATTCACGTTTACACACTGCCTCCGAAACTTTTGCCCATCATAAAATTTTTTGGATTGGGTTAAATTTTCTGTGTTTTTCGCATCCGTAGCAAGCATTTTGAGAGGTGTTTTTGACAATTCAGAGCCACCATACAAGCGAACGCCAAAATCCAGAATGGTGTCTGGCAAGTTGATTCGCAGCACAAAGTACTGTATGGCAAACAAAGTGTGGAATACATATATATTGGTGGTCGTCTTTTTAATTTGTGGCTCCAGTATCGCTAGCAAAGCATCAAACTGAGCCACTGACATCCTGGAGTAAACTTTGAATCCCTCTGGATAATCCCGCAGCTCTTTGACAAGGAGGTGGAACTCTCCTTCCTCTCTATGCCATCTCAGGACTTTCCTCTTTCTTTTTCTCTTTTTAAGTAAGAGAGGACAACAAAATCATGCTTGAAGACTTCATTTTGTATTGTTTTGCGATTTTTTTTTTTTTTTTTTTTTTTCACAACGGATTAATTTGCAAGGTTTCTGTGTATAACAAATGTTTAAGATGACGAATATGAAAAAATGCATACGAAAATTTCTGACTGTGTGCAACAACCTTAACACTAGCCAAAGCAGGCCAAGAAAAAATGGATTAATTTCATTAAATATTTTTTATAAAGAAAATATTAAATATTATATTTTAAAATGACAAAAGCATATAACAAAATTAAAATTAAAATCTGAAAATATAAAAATAAAGGCTAATTCAAAATATGAATAAATACTATAATAGAATATAAATAATACTAAAATAAAACTGCTAATGATGTGTGATAAGGGTTATTAGTATTATATAATTGTATGTATATTAGTGTAATGTATGTATATTAGAGGTATGTAACAGTATGCCAAAAGTATATACTTTGTCATCACCAGTGATGTATATACTTTAAGGGCATAGTATATGAATTGAGTGTCTCAAACACATACAGGTAGTCTCAATTTGTTTTCCATTAAGCTTGCGTTAATCTTGGCAGTTTCAGTAAATCCCCTTCTTAGACAGGAACACAACAAGCTGACGGCCGACCGTTGGGCAGTTTTTGTTCATCGGCCGACTAAGTTTTCTCAGCGTGTTCCGCATAATCGGTTGAAGTTGGTCCTCGACGGCTTTTTTTTTTTGTTGAATCGCCGTCGGAGCTCGTCGTGCCATCTGATCATTCTGATTGGCAGCTACTGCCACCTGCTGGTATGGAAAGGCATTTCACGGACGTGCTACTTTGCTGTCGAGCGTTGGTTTGGTGTGTCAAGCCAACTTTGGACGCAGACGCTGCTGACGTGAGCCAACCCCTCAGTCTGCTTTTGTCTCCACTAGTTCGTCGCTGTTGGCTTGGTGTGTTCCTGCCTCAAGGTTTATAAAGTAATAATCTATCATCATCAGAATATCACACACACACTTTGAAGTCTTCGTGTAGCTCTTCATACTCAGTCAGCTCTCTAGAGCTCTGAATTATTTGCAACACTCACCATCTTCATTCAGCTCATTAAACATCCACACAGACACTTTCGCACACACTTATTCTAACAAGAATGCGTGTAATCGCTCTTGATCATCTACACACATTAATGTTTTGGTCCTGTAGTCACATTTGTACACACATGACTGAATAAAGTCACACAGTCATGATAGAGTTCCTTAAGTTCATGTGCTCCTCCTTTTTCTCTTAGGTCCCACCCCCTCCCCCTCCTCCTCCTCCTCTGCCAAATGCAGCTGGCCTCGCCCCTCAGCAGAAACTAGCCAATGGAACAACAGGCCACAAGCAAGCTCCTGCACTACAAAAGGTGATGGTTCCTCATTTAACCCAGGACAGCTGTAATTACAATTTGAATGTCTTGCACACGTGTCCTATCATGCAAAGTGCAATAATGCCACAATCCTCTTCCATGCTAATCTTAGTTTTTTGACACTATTAAGTAGCATTTAACTATATTAATTACATAGCCTGATATATATATATATATATATATAATATCACCATGCATTTTTTTTATTACCTGTTGAATAATAGGGTTGTAATGATACACATACCTCAGTTCTGGGGTTCAATACAAGTTCATTACAACAGGAAAAAGGCAACAAATCCCTAATGCTAGGTTTCTTTTCATTTATTTTGAACAGACAGTAGATCAAAGTACAGTTTGTTCCCCCTAGCAGCATTTAGTCCTCCCTGAGGTGGTTGGTACAGCACAGCCCCCTTTAGAGTATTAAGCACTAAGCAGTAAACAAAGCAGAGACAGCCAATGAAGCAGCACCTGAGGCTTCCCATTTTCAGGACATGCAAATTTCATCACTTGACTGTAGTTGTGAGACTTCCATGCCACAAATCGGCACAATGCCAAATGATTGTTTCTCGTTATAACAGCAAAAACAGCTTTGAATACTCCATCATGTATGGTCATACATAAGAATAACGCATCATTCAAAACTATAAGGGTCTAGTTTTTGTTTGTGTACACTCTTAATAAAACAAAACATTGTGCTTTTGTAAAATAAAGAAAACAAACAGCATGCTGCTTTCTGCTGTCCCAGTTTCCTTTCTGTGAAGTTTGTAGAGCGTGTCACAAAAATTAATCAATAGGCTCTTGAGTGATCTGAACTCACCATTCTTGTTTTGGGTTGGTGCATATATCGTCTCCTCTTCTTGTGGCGGTAAGCAAACAGCGTTGCGTTACCATGCATGCCCCATTCTGGATTGGATTGTGGATTGTCTGTATTCGTTGTCTGACTGTATGCACCGCACCGTGATGGTTTGGGACGAATACAAGTACTGTAACGAAAATACATCATGACATTTTCTATTAAAACAGGAAGTTTGAGTGGGAAACATTAAAATCTCATCCCTTTCTTTTCTTTTTTTTTAAAAGTAGCCAACAGGAATGAATCATGATTTGCTACAGGTGGTATCAAGGGGCGGGGCATTCTCATTCTACAGATCTGATTGGACAAAAATCTGTTCAGTGCAGGATGATTCATCAATATGTCTAAGAAACTTTTTTTTTTTTTAAATGGAAAGTTGTGAATGTGCAATATGTGCTAGATATTTTTAACAACTTTTAGGAATACATTAGCCTATAGGTTGTTTCAAAAGCTGTCTGACATGGGCTAAAAGCAACAAAAACTATTTTCATTGGGTCTTATCATCAAAAACATCTGTAAGCTGCTGTCAGTAACCTTAGAAAATATTGTAATCACAACCTAAAACAATTTAATGAATTTACAATGAAATATAATAGCATAAACATCACCATTTTTCAAAATTATAAATGCTAAACCTTAAGATTATGTGTGTTAAAATGTTTGATAATATTTCTTACAGACTTTAAACTTGTTTTGAGCTAGTATATTCCTTAAAGGATTTACAGAACACTGACTACTAAAACTGTCTAATAATACAAACTACAAATCCCATGATTTAATGCAACAATTGTTGTAACCATCAGGTAGAAAGATATCTGTAAATGCTTTCTGTTAGGTCAGCATGAGATCGACCTTATTCAATAAATAATGATTATTAATATTATGAAACCAATTTTCTACTTCGCAATGAAACTGAACACGTGGTAGAGGAAATGTGATGTTAACGATAACAAGAGCACTAATGATGATGATGGCAACAGTAATCATGCCTACACAACAGCAAAGAAAATGCCAATTGTTTCTACGACACTAGTTGCAGTTTATAAGGAACCTACGGACATGGTCCAACTGATTTAATGGCTTTTTAAACATCTCTTTATAACAGAAACATTGTTAAGTGTTCTTTGTATAAACTTGTTTAAAAAATAAAAGGCAGAGTGAAAAATATGAAAACTTATGTTGGATTTCAGTGTCCATTAAACGTCATGATCATCAAATGTCATTGGTCAAAAGGTGACATTCCCCACCAGTTTAAAGATTATTGTCACTTTGACAGGATGGTGATTAGTCTGAATAACTAACATGTTAATGCTTAATCGTAATCTCTTTCTGTCTGCTTTAGGGTGGTAAAGTGAGTAGTGAGCGACCTGCTCAGCGATCTAAGAAGGTGAGAGACAATAAACCAAAAGTAAAGAAGCTGAAATATCACCAGTATGTTCCTCCGGACCAGAAAGCCGAGCGTGAGCCTCCTCCTCTGCTCGACTCCTCCTACGCCAAACTCCTCTATCAGCAGCAGCTCTTCCTCCAGCTTCAGATCATAAACCAACAGCAACAAAACTACAACTACCACACCATCTTACCTGCTCCTCCCAAGTAAGATACGCCATATATTTCTATATTAAATTATGCACAAGTTAGTTCACTCTCAGTGCAGGATAGTGTCAGATAGGGCATCCGGCATAAAACCTCTGCCAAAAGGCTGTTAAAAAAATTAAAACTATATACCTTTATTCAATAAAAAAAAGTAAAAACGGTAATATTGTGGAATATTATTGTAGTTTCAAATTTCAGTTTCATAATATCAGATTTATTATTTGATTTCTTTTGATTTTCTGCAGCAATTACTCATGTCTTCTGCATCACATGATCTTTCAGAAATCCTTCTAATATTCTCAAGATTCTCAATATAAATGTCTTTACTGTCACTTTTGATCAATCTAATGCATCGTTGCTTTGAAAACTTTGAGAAAAAAAAAAACTTGTATATATTATTATTATTGTTGTAATTATGTTTTTTTATGTTTACACTTTATTTAGGCCTCCTGCTGATCAGCAGCTTGCCTCAGCCAATGGCCCATCACCATCCAGGAATGACACGCAACCTCAATCATCATCTACTAATCTGACTGGTCAAAATCAACAGACCACTGCAAATGGAGGAGGGATTAATATAGGGCCTCTGCCTCCCAACCTGGAGGAGCTAAAGGTCGAATCACGTGCTATGCTTGTCATTCTTAATTACAGTACTGATCACTGACAGGCTATTCAAATTGCATTTAATCAAATGAACTCCTGTCACATCCTGTCGTTCTCTTCGTTTCCTGCAGGTGGCAGAGCTGAAGCAGGAGTTAAAACTGCGTGGCTTAACCGTCTCGGGCACCAAAAATGACCTTATTGAACGGCTGAAGAATTTTCAGGAGCAGCATGGTGGCACCACTGCACCAACATCTTCTAAAACCAGCACACACTCAACAGCTGCCCCTGTAGCAGGAGGAGACTCTTCTCTCTACCAGTTAACAGACAGGAGCATGGTGGTCGCTTCCTTCCCATTTGTTGCAACTGCTGAAAGGGGTGGAGCTCAGAAGACGGCACCACAGATAATGCAGTTTGGCAGCACTGGCTCCTCCCCTCCGGTTTCCCCCGCCCACTCAGAGCGCTCATCAGCTGGATTGAGCCCAGATGAAACAAGCTGTAATGGGGATGCTTTTGGGGAAATGGTAAATGCTCTCTTATCACTAGCTTTCAGATAAATAAAAACTTCTGGATTAGTGATTGTGAAACGTTACTAAGCGCGTACAAAGTGACATTTACAGATAACTTTACACTGTGTCTGCACTGGAAGCACCCAGTGAAGCATTGCACCACAACAGCTAGAGCCCGAGGCTGTCTAGTGTGAAAGCTGCATGACACCTCCGAATGTCGACTCACCACAAACCAATCAGATGTGAGCTTGAGGCTAGACTTCAGCAACAGTAAAATGAAAATAAAATCCTACTTTATTTTTAATGAAAAATTTTGGTTATATAATTGATAGTAATATTGTAATATATTTTTGTTAATAATCATTAAGATTATTTCAAAATAATAATTAGGCTAGACTTCAGCGGTGGCAAAATAAAAATAAATTCCCCAAATCTGTTGGTTATATAATTTATAATAATGTGATCATCAATTTTATTAATAATAATTTAAATAATTTATTTTATTTAATAAAATAATAATTAGGCTAGATGTTAGCAGCAGTAAAATGAAAATAAAATCCTGCTTTATATATATATTTTTTTATGAAAATCTGTTGGTCTAATAATTGATGATAATATAATAATTGATTTTATTATAATAATAATTAAAATAAATTATTACAAAATAATAATTAGGCTAGATGTTAGCAACAGTAAAATGAAAATAAAAAATGTATTTTTAATTAAATATATATTTTATATAATAATTGATATAATAAAAATGTATTTAATTAATAATTAAATAATTCATTTAAAAAAAATAATAAAATAATATAATTTAGTAATTATTTATATCTGTGTATCATATGTTGATTGTTATGAATTGTATTTGTTCTATTTATTCTTTAATTATTTGGTTAATAAATGTCAATCTACATTAGAACGACAGAAACATCATACTGGCTTGTAATGATCAGAACGTATTTAAAGTGTCCCTATTATGCTTTTTCGAATAGTACCTTTCATGCACTTTGTAATACAGCCGTGTGTGAATGTAAAATATCTGCATACTTTAAAGATCAAAGTGCACTACAAATGAAGTTATTGTCTTCAAAAGGATGAGGACTCGTACTGACTCGCACAGAAAAACCAATGCCATTTGTACCACTGTGCATCAAGTGTTGAAGAAGCCTCTGGAGCTGAAATGTAGATGGTAATATGCATTTCTTTTCTGACATGCGCTGTAAGCAGTAGACCAATCACAACAGAATGGGCTGTCTGACCAATCAGAGCAGAGTAGCTCTTGGAAAGGATGAGTTTAGAGAGACTGAATCTACGAACGAGCCATTTTTAGACTTTTTGAGAAATGAGGTGTACAATGTGTATTATGAGAAAATGAATGTTTTTTTGACCTTGGATGCATGTTGTAGGAGACTTCCAAAACAAAACTAGGAACATTTAAAATAGCATAATAGGGGCACTTTAACAAATAAAATCCATGGCAATCATTTATTTCTTAACGTACATAAAACCTATAAAAACAAATAAAATTGTATTATTATTTGATAGTAAAGTAGCTGTGCTGCGAGTCAGAAATCACACAGTGCATTCATCAACTAATTGCACATTGCAATATGTCAGCCGCTTCCAGCGTAGACTCTTCTGTTGATTATACTTGTGTCGGTTCCCCAAGAATGTAATTATTACATTTATACAATTATATACAACAAGTATTTTGAATTGTTTTAATTAGTCATATTTTGTATAAGAGCTCATAATATTTATGTATGTCTATTTTAGGTGACCTCTCCTCTTACCCAGCTGTCCTTGCAGCCTTCTTCCCCTCTCCCCACAGCAATCTGCATTAAAGAGGAGCCTGGCAGCCGGACATCTCCTTCCTCCTGCTGCCTGGTATCCCAGTCTGCTGTGCCCCCTATAGACAAAGACCAGATGCTGCAGGAGAAAGACCGGCGCATTCAGGAACTCACACGCATGCTGCTGCAGAAGCAGCAGCTGGTCGAAACGCTGCGCTCACAGCTGGAGGGCAAACGGGTGGGCGTGCCCATCCGAGTCAAAGAGGAACTTCCTGGTGTCACTATGGAGGCGGTCAGGGCGACCATAAAGGAAGAGGTCATAGAGGTGATGGAGGAGAGTGAGATGGTAACGGAGCCACAGGTGTTCCCACAGGCAGAGCAGATGCAGCAGCAGCAGCAGCAAAGGATGCTGGTAGCAGCAGAGCTGGAGCAGGAACGGCAGCAGCAGCAGCTTGTGATGCAACAGAATCAACGTAACCTGCAGCAACAAGCACATCAGAGGAAGAGGAAAACACAAAAACAACAGCACAACCAACAAAAACAAGTCAGTACAGTGTTTCTGACTTGTCATATGATCACGTTTTCATCTAGCAGGGTAATTAAAAGAACTGAAAAAAGAAACAGTTTTTAGAAAGCATTATGAAAAAGAAAGAATGTCACGTTTGGTAAACTGTACATATTTTATGTTATTATTGCTATTATTATTATCGTACTACATGTTTTTACACTGTTTTTCCCTGAACATTTCCCCTGACACCCTAGCTCTTCATTGCGTCCCCCTGGGGTTATGTTTGCAGCACAGCAGTAGTCAGACACTTAACTTTTATTGTAATGGAAAATCGTGGAGCATCCCATGTTTTTTTACTAACCCTCTGTCTTTTCTGTTTTTCCAGCAGTTGCCTCAAGCACTTACCAACCAGCAGTCAAATCCAGTTGCTTCATTCCCAGTGGACGGACATAACTCAAACTCCACCCCTACGATAGTGACCGACTGCAATGGCAACCAGTTCCTGCTAACACTGTCAAATCAAAACACAGACACACCAGCCAGAGGCCGCCGCCCCCAGGGCAAAGTAACCAATCAGATCAAACTACAGGTAATACTCAAGGAGTTGAGTATCAATGGTTAAAGTTGTCAAAATCTGTTAAATTATTATGTAATTATTGATGTTTATGTCATTTTCAGAGACTACAATCTACATCCGCAACATTACCCAACCAATCAGTGACTGAACTGCCTAACAATAACATCCAATCTGAACAGCCCATACAAACTGTCATCTTGAAACAGCCAATCAAAAAGGTTTGTTCAAAACCACTGTTTTATGCATTGTGCTTCTTGGAATGAAATAATTCTGCACTACTACAGAACACATACATGATCACATGATTTTGTGTAAAAATATTAACTTTTGTCAGTCTGATCAATTAAATGAGAAAAAGATAAGTCACAGATGATATTCTTGTTCAATCGCCACATCCCAAGTCACAATGCACATTGCATTGTTGGTTGGAGTTGTCAAAAGTACTGACTTTGGGACCAAGTCAGAACTGAAATTTTTAAAATGTGACACTTTGATCTCTGTTGAGTGTATTTGTTATTCATTATTGGCCATTGTGTTGACGTGCTCATCGGATATTTCTGTGATTGGATTTGGATTCAATGATCAACTTCAAAAACGTTGTAAATAGTCATCAGTGACGCTCTTCACCAAGCACTTTCACAGATACACATGGGAGCGTTTGAAAGCAGGTGTATATCACGGAGCAGTCCACTGATAGACTTCTGCTTTCAAACGCTCCCGCTTTCAAATTCAAACACTTCCGTGTGCTTTCAAACGCTCCCGTGCATTAATCATTGTAGCCAATCACAGACATATCTGTTGAGCTTGTGAACACAATGGCCAATCAGAGGTGATTACGAATCCGCTCAACAGCGCTCAAAGCATCACGTTTTTTAAATTTCAATACTGACTTGGTATGCTGCATGTTTTCTCAAATATTGATAGGGGAATTATATGCATATAGAAAATGTGCATACTACACTCAGTATGTTACATACACCTAAAATCGTACTCATATTGTGCTAGTATGCTATTCTGAATATAGCATTCCTTCTTTAAGATGTCAGTGTAATTGAGAGTCTATGAAAGTTAATAGGGAAGGACTTTTGCCGAAAATGGTCAACTTTCCTTCATATAAATTAATGATATGTATAAAGCAGCATCACTTATTCTTGACAAGTCATTGAACACAATTATGAGGCTTTTAAACTCGCTTATTAAAATGTTAATGACTAATCACTTTCACTGGTGTTCAAATGAGGGCTGCAGGCATGGGCTATTAGCCCATTAACATCGAGACTAATTGAGATGCATGTTTTTACTTTGACAGGCACTAAAGCCAGACCTGAACATGACGAGCAATTACAGAACATCAAGCTCTACATCCATCTCAGCACCAGCCAATCTCCAGCAGTTCTTCTCTTCAGTGGATTCCATGAATGACACAGAGTCCGTCCCCTCATCTCCCAACAACAACCATGTAAGTGCTTTGTTTGTGTAGGCACCAAAGATCTGTTTCAAAACCTTGTTTGATGCCTATCCAGATGCTGTTTACATTATGGTGCCTTCTAATATATGTTTTTTTTTATCTAAACTCAAATGTAGCATTGCATGTACAGTATGAAAAAAAAAGTATGTGAACCCTTTGGGTTTATGCATTTAAAGGATTAGTTCACTTCAGAATTAAAATTTCCTGATAATTTACTCACCCCATGTCATCCAAGATGTTCAACATGTCTTTCTTTCTTCAGTCGAAAAGAAATTAAGGTTTTTGAGGAAAACATTCTAGGATTTTTCTCCTTTATAGCGGACTTCAGTGGCTACCAATAGGTTGAAGGTCCAAATTGCAGCTTCAAAGGGCTCTACACCATCCCAGATAAGGAAAAAGGGTCTTATCTAGCGAAACAATGGGTCATTTTCTAAAAAAATTAAATAAAAATTATATAAATTTAACCACAAATGCTTGTCTTGCACTGCTCTGTTCTTCTAAAAAAAAGCTAGTGCAAGATGAGCATTTGTGGTTTAAAATTACATAATTTTTATTTTTTTAAAGAAAATAACCAATCGTTTCACTATATAAGACCATTATTCCTCGTCTGGGATCATGTAGAGCCCTTTGGAGCTGCATTTAATCTGCACTTTGGACCTTCAACCTGTTGAACGCCAGTGAAGTCCACTTTATGGAGAAAAATCCTGGAATGATTTAATCTGAAAAAAAACTTCTTTTTGACAGAAGAAAGACATGAACATCTTGGATGACATGGGGGTGAGTAAATTATCAGGAAGTTTTAATTCTGAAGTGAACTAATCCTTTAAATCTTCGTTTTAATCACAATAATAGTCAAGCAAAGCAATCCTGTATAAACGTTTGGGGTCAGTAAAAACGTGATTCCTTTACTCTGAAGTCTTCACTAGAAGCTAACTGGAATCATGATTCAGCTAACCTGGACTCTAGTCAAAAAATATAGATATTTTTTGAGTTTGCTCTTCACAAGAAGTATTGCCTCATATAAAGCATGCCTTGAGCATAAGAGATCTCAGAACACCTAAGATTAAGAATTGTTGACTGTGTAAAGCTGGAAAGAGTTACAAAAAAGGATTTTGGAGCAGAGCTCATGTTTGTGTCTGTACTCTATGTAAAGACTGTCTTGAGGCCAGCAAGACTCTTTTCTACAGCTAAATAACAAAATCTGTGTTATACGAGGCAGGAATTCTAATAGGAACTTCAGTCGAACTGCAGTTTTGTCTAGACTATGGCACAGATTCTGTTAGTGGAGTACAGATTTATGCTGTAGGTCTGTGACATAAATTAAGCTTAGCTTGTTTTTGGCAACATCTTTATTGCAACATGCATGGGAACTATTTTGATAGTTTGGCATGGCATCATGAACCTCACCAACTCTACTTAATCTTACTCTAAATTCTCTTTTAACCACATTCATACCTTTATTTCTTCCCGCCACACTCTGTCATTTTATCACCCTCACGTCATTCCAACTTGTATGCTATCTACAAAAACGACAAAGACATCAAATAAACACCACAAATATGGTTCAAACGACTATTAAAATCATATAGACTACTACAAGTAAAGCTATTGTTTGACTTGGAATATAACGCACAAGTTCAATGGGCTACTTTTATGGTGCAAATGTCACATTTTGGTGTTTTTGTCCTGTAAACTTGTTTATGAGGATGAACCGCATGAACATTCTTCAGAATTCCTCTGTTAGTGTTCCATGAGAAAATGACTTGGAGTAACGTGTGGGTGAGTAAATAATGACAGAATGAATCCTGTAATATGCATCCATATCTGTCTTCCAGGAGAAGATGTGTTTGAGTTTGGACCAGCATGCTTTGCGCTCTCCTTCCACCTTGTGTTCACCCATAGCTCTTTGCCATCAGGTACTGTCTTGTACTCAATCTGCTGTCGAATTTCTGTTGTTCCTCTGTGAGATTGTTTTCTTTTCATAATCATTTTTCTGAACATTAATTTGTGTTGCAATCCATGATTTGTCACCACATGGTGCAGATTTAGGATTGTTTTCCCAGTTAATTTGTTTACTGAATGATTTAATGGATTTCGGGGAGCAGATCCAAGATCTGATTACTGAATGAGATCCCAATAGCTCTCCATGTTGGCGTATCTAATGATGTTGTTGTTCTTGCAGGAAAATGGCTGCCATCAGCAAGTTGACGACCTGTTTGACATCCTAATTCAGCGTGGAGGTGATTTTTGATGATTTATTTGAATATTTATTGTCATCCAAAGTCATTTAAATGAGAAAAGTGTGTAGTTGCTCACACTCATGCTTTGTTTCCTGCGTCCTACAGAAATCTCAGAGAATTTCAAAGCCAGCCCTGATCCTGTTCTTGAAAGGCTTCGGCCAAACACGCCCCTTTTCTCAAACTCCTCCCCTCTCAATCTTTCCCCTCCCTCTGATATGCCCGTCAAAACATCGATTTTAGACCCTCAACCTCCTTCCATTAAGGCTCACAGCAATTGTGACACAGGAGGTGGGCGTCTTGAAGACTTCTTGGAAAGCACTACTGGCAAACCATTGCTGGGAGTGGAGCCAGGGGGACCGACAACGCTAATCGTCGACCTCCACAACCAAATGCTCAGCACACCGAGTATCCTAGACCACCCACGTTCCCCGATGGATACTTGTGACATGAGTTTTTCCAATCACTCAGTTTCAGATTTGGTAGACTCCGTCCCTGATCCTATGGATTGGCTGGAGCTCGGAATGGGCGGGACCGGAGGGGAGGAGCCAGGGATGGTACCTATGAATGGACATGACTCCTCTAGCTTATTTTCTGCCGACTTTCTGGACACTTCTGATCTGAATTGGTCCAGTTTATAGTGGATTAGCTTCCTTCGCACAGTACCGCTTTTATTTTCGTTTCCACCAGTGACTTTTCCAGTTTGGATTCAACAAGTTTGGATTCTCATAATACTAATTTAACTTGGATTATGTTACATATTGTTACATTATGTTACCCCCCCCCCCACAGAGCAGTCTATCTGATATATTGTTTTTATCCAGAAGCACATTTTTTGAGCATTTGCTTATCTGAAACACATCTAAACCTTTCCAAATTTGGAAACGAAGAGAACAAGAATATTTCTGTGCTTTCATCAATTCAAATATGTGAATTGTTCTTATAATATGACACTCAAAACAAGATGCTTTCTAGATGATGCATTTGCTCAAATGTTTTAGTGACATACATGTGCTTATGGAAGTAGGCATACAGAAAAGCAGTATATATCCAGTTTTTGCCTCAATTTTAGCAAATTCATGCACATTTTGAATTTAAATTTGAATATGTGGCAGTAAACAAATAGTTTTTCAAAATTGCTTTACCAAATATAACTGGTCAACTTGTGCATACTGGTTATTTATCATATAGCTACAGAATATGCACCTATTTATAGTGTTGAGCTAATGTTGCTAAAAAAATTTATAGCATAAGCCAACAGATTTCGTTACATTTTGTTAGTATTGACATTTGTATTTTAGCATAAGCATTTTAGTAATACTGCTATTACAACTACATTTAATAATAATTGTTAGTATTAGTATTATTACTATTATTATTAATATTACACTGTAAACATTTCTACCTACACCTTATTTTTAAATGTAATCAAATTGGCGTTACAAGTAATTTCAACTAATTTAAATTGACTTTAAAAAATTGAGTTGAATCTTCTAATTTAATTATTTTGATGAGTTAAGGTAATAGAAAAGTATGTTGCCATGACTTCTTGATCATATAAATTTTTTACAGTGTATTGCTTTTATTATAATTATTATTATTATTATTATTATTATTATTATTATTATTATTATTAATATTATTCATTAGTACAAGAGACTCAACGTGTGTGTGTATCTGTGTAGCTACTATTCACAACATTATCTGTTAAACATTTTGTAGAGGTGCCAAAAATATTATTTTATGGCTACATAGATAGCCAGTAAGGTATTCAAAATTTGATTGAATTATAATACAAATGGACTGTTCTACATTAGTTATCTTTTTCAATATGGAAAGACAAGCCATTCAAACCTTGTTTTTGCTAGCCTGCTAGCATCGCCACCCGATGAGAAGTTTTGATTGCTTAAGTTAATAGTACAAATTAATTTAGAGTGCTTAACATATTGAGCTCTGAAGTTGAGAGTACAATTATTAGCCTTATTATTCCTTTTCCTTGCCAGGTTTACATTATCAATAACCACCAAAAGACACATTTTTATCAAATTTTAGCAAACTTAAAAGAAGTATTACTGCTTCATACGTTTCAGGCCCAGTAAATAATCCTATATATTTTGCTCAAACTGCACATGTTATATACAAGATGCGGTAAGTGCTGGAAAATTACTTTATTACATTAAGCTGCATTAATGTTAACGTTCTTAAAAAAAATCAAACATGCCTGTTTCTTTTAAAAACATTACTTATAGCTCTTTGTGGGAATTTTTAAATGTTTTACTGTAAATATTCTGCACTGTATATGAACTGAAATGTTATATATGCCTATCACAGTACACAGCGTACTGTACATACTGCACTGTATTTTATCAATACTTCTGTCTGCAGGCTGAAGTTTTGGTAAAGGAATATGAGCCTAAGAGATAATGAATGTTTCTAAGATGATTTGAATGTATATATTTTTGTGTATAGAAGATTCTAATCGCATATAAACAAGGCATAATCGCATTTTATCAATATTTCAAGGACCTTTAAACACACTTATATTATTCTCTTTATGCATTGCTTGAATGTGCAATTTTCAGTGTTTCGGCATATTGTACATGAGCTCAGGAATGAATTGTGTCGTGTGCGAGTGTGTGTGGCATATGTGACGTTGTTTGTGGGAACAGCATTACTGTCCGCAGTATTCACGCTCTCCATCTGTTTGAAATTGCACTTACAGAGTTTTGGCTGGTGCTTCCTGTGGTTGAGCCCAAATTGAACTTCATGTCCACATGGTCCCCAGTCCACCGTCCCCTGCTGTATGCTGGAGAATCAAACTCCTCAATGCTTCACTGGCTGAATGTCTTGTTTTGTGGGGCTTCAGAGCCTCTCAGGGCTTAATATCTTTAATTTTTTTTTTTTTTTTTGGAAAATTAAATGTTACAAATAAAAATAAATGCGGTTTGTGCTTTCCAGGATGGAAAGTACAGTCTTGGTTAACAAAATATATTGTTATTATTGTGGTTGGGGTAAAAAGTATGCACCCAGGTTGGGTCAGAATGGTCAACTAGCACTTGACATCCATATATCCCTTGCAAATCTGTCTGGTGGATGCGACCGTAAACCGGTCTATTTAAAGAGGACTTCATTAAAGAGACAGTTCACCCAAAAATGAGCAAGTGTGTGAACAATGATTACATTTCAGCACAAAACTATCGAAATTGTATTTGAACCTAAATGTAGTTTACAATTTGAACTTTTGACACTTGACAATTCAATAAACATTACTTTATTCTTTCTTAATGTGGAGGTTTGGCACACTCATGATTCCTTGCTAAACCTTCTGAGTGACATTTTTTCATTCATTTGTATTTTTATGTTGTTTTGTTTTTTTTTTAGTGTGAAAGCAGACTCTCAAGCAGAAAATTTACTCTATTTCATGCATGTTCAGTGAGCCTTGCGTTTCCAGGCAGCTTGTTAGATTAGATGGTGCGGGCATGATTATAAATTCATAACTTTCCTCTGGTGAGATGAGTGTAAGAGCAGAGCATACACTCACAAATGCCCATAAATTACTAATTCACACCCTGGCGTCGAATGCACCCATTGATGAACCTATTTGAGTGTATCTTGACCTTAGGATGAGCGATTCAAGATAATAAATCACTGCAACTGCAGCCGTCCAGGAGTCTCAAATTCTAATGGAACAGTCTGTTCCCACGTTCCATGCCCTCCCCGATGACATCATCGCCCCTGTCCCGTATGTTTTCCTCCTGGCTGAGTGTTTCAGTGTCCATTCATCACATTGTTTAATCAATTTACAGAGATGCAGAAATCAATCAGCCGTAATGGACTGCTGACCCAACCCCTTTCCCAGACAGCCCCTCTCTTAACGACCCGAATTAATTAAATAATGGCTTGTGCAGACGGAAGGGCTTGTCGTTGTATTGCTCAATTGATAGAGCATCATATGTAATTTATTCAACACAATAAGGTGATTCAGCTGAGCAGGTCAAAACCTGATGGACGAAAGAAACTATGGGGGTCTTGCATCTCTTCATTATCTGTTGGGCAGGTTTCTCCTCAGCAGTTATGAGCCGTCTGGTGATGCATTTCATTGGTGCTTCCTCATGACTTTTAGACATGAGGTCATTTATTAAAGGGTACTTGAAGACTAAAGAAAGCTTTTGACACATGTAAGGTGTTTTGAGATTGAAACTGAGCAGGAATACAGCAAATTAGGGCAAATTTGTCATAAATTCTCATTGATTAATGGATGTCTATGAGCGTTGCACTAAAAGTTTTGGTTGCGTGTTTGATTTCCACTTTCACACTTTAGTTTTTCTCTATATCTTTGAAATGCATCATGTCAGTTTATTGCTTTCTCCATGAACGGGTCAGGTTCTCCAGTTGTGTGTAAGTTAAAACTTTGCACGATTGTGGCGTAAATGGCAACTTCTAGTTTGTGCATCACTGAATATTTAAGTGTTGAACCATTAAGACAACCAAAATTCAACTGGATAAGATTTTTAAAGACAAGAATTGGAGGCTTTTAAAAAAAAGAAAATTCTGTCATTTATTACTCACCATCATGTCGTTCCACACCCGTAAGACCTTCGTTCATCCTCAGAACACAAATTAAGATATTTCTGATAAAATCCGATGGCTCAGTGAGGCCTGCAAAGACACTTTCAATGCCCAGAAAGCTACTAAAGACATATTTAAATCAGTTCATGTGAGTATTATTTATTATTGAGTATTATAAATATTTTTGGTGCGCCAAAAAAACAAAATAATGACTTATTTAGTGATGGCCAATTTCAAAACACTGCTTTAGGAAGCTTCGGAGCGTTATGAATCTTTTGTGTCGAATCAGCGGTTCGGAGCACCAAAGTCACGTGATTTTTTGGTGGTTTGACACGCGATCCGAATCATGATTCGACACAGAAGAATCATAACGTTTCGAAGCTTAATGAAGTAATAAATGACATTATTTTCATTTTTGGTTGAACTAACCCTTTAATGTTATGAAGCGACGAGAATAGTTTTTGTGTGCCAAAAAAACCCCCAAAATAACGACTTTATTCAACAATATCTAGTGATGGGTGATTTCAAAACACTGCTTCATGAAGCTTTGAAGCTTTACGAAACTTTTGTTTCGAATCAGTGGTTCAGATTGTGTATCAAACTGCCAAACTCACACCCCCCAGTGGTGAATCATTGAAATTTCGAAACACTTATGACGTAACAAATTCTTGTTTACTGAAATCACGTGACTTTGGTAGTTTGATACACGCTTCGAACCACTAATTCGAAACAAAAGATTCGTAAAGCTTCAAAGCTTCATGAAGCAGTGTTTTGAAATCCTCCATCACTAGATATTGTTGAATAAAGTCATTATTTTGTTTTTTTGGCGCACAAAAAGTATTCTTGTCACTTCATAACATTAAGGTTGAACCACTGTAGTCACATGAACTGTTTTAAATATGTCTTTAGTAGCTTTCTGGGCATCTGAAAGTGTAAATTATCTTGCTGTCAATGCAGGTCTCACTGAGCCATCGGATTTCATCATCATAAATATCTTAATTTGTGTTCTGAAGATGAACGAAGGTCTTACAGGTGTATAATGACGTGAGGGTGAGTCATTAATGACAGAATTTTAATTTTTGGGCGAACTAACCCTTTAACGATTCATACGTACATGTTTCATTTTTTAAATTTAGTCTTCTCCAACTATTTGCTCTGCTTAAACTCCAACTCTTCCTTACAATCAACTACAAGCTCGCAATCAGATCTGCTTCCATCCATCCATCAACTGATGCATAGAACCAAGTCCCCTTTTCCTCTTTGTTAAATGTGTTTCACTTGGATGTATGTCACAATACAGAAGAAAAGATATATTGCTACTTCTGTTACATCCCAACTTTAAGACAAAAATGATACAACCAAATTAAGAGCAGACTTTGTTAAATACAAACTAGTAGTCACTAAGCTCCTAGTGTGAACTTTTATGTTCCAGTTTAGGAAAGACTTGATGAATGGCTGGTGCAACCCTTCCCAGGTGACCCATGTAGTGACAGTAGCACTGTGATTGACAGGTCGACGTTGTAGAACACATGCAGATATAGTGCTTGTAGAACTGGAGCTTGCCGTGACCATGTTCTGTAGACCTCTTTTCCGTATGAGTCCAACATTTATCTTTTGTGTGACTATTGTCATGTGTCCACCCTCTTCTCGCTCTCACACAAATGATTGATGGAGCTATAGCTGACTCTGTGTTTTAACTGGGTAACAAAAAGGGTTGGGGGTTTGCAGGAGCAGTGTGTGCGTTTATGTCTGACTATAGGGAGGAGTGTAATGGCCTCCATTCTCCGCAGACATGGATACAGATGAGAAAGTGTGTGTGTGTGCTCTTGTGAGTGTCTCTCCCTGTTGTTTACTTCTCTATTGATTTAAAAATAAAAAAAAGCTTCTCCTTTTTTTTTTTCTTTTTTTTTTGCACGCAATTTTCCTCTTTCTTTTGGCAATCCTTCCTGGTTATTTCATCATCTCTGTGTCTCCATTGTGTTTAAGGTTCATCTTGCTGCAGTGTGAGAGAGACATGACCCATTTCAGACATTTATTTATCACATAAACACACTACCGGAAACAATCCTAAAGTCACATACTTTTACACAACAGTTTAAAAGTTTAGGGTTGGTAAAAAAATTTTATGGTTTTGAAAATGGTACATTGAGGACAACTATGGTTATAAAACAATCAAAATTTGAGGAGTATGTTATATTGGGATAAATAATACACTAAACTTGGCTAAGATATTAAAATTACAACATTATTTGGTATGAAAGACGTATAATTAAATATTGGTTTTATTGTATTATGCTTATTTTTTATTTTAAAGGCAGTAAAACAAAAAGCTCACAGGAAATGCTGACTACAATGTAATCAGTTATTAATATTTTGTTGGTTCTCCCTTATTTTTGATTACAGCCGCCTTTCCTGGGCATTGAGTCACTAAACTTTGTGCATGTGTCATGCTTAACTTCTTTCTAACCCTCCTCAAGTTTTTAAAGTTTTAAAGTTAAGCTTCATTGGAAGTTCAGGTTTATAATTTCCCAAAGGTTTTCAAAGGCTTTAAGGTCAGGGGACAGAGGAGACCACTTGAAGACTTTAAAATTCTGAGCATGAATACTTTCATTGTGTGCAACTTTGTTACATTCATGGTGTGCTTGGAATCACATTATTTTTAAAATGAATGTGTTACAATTTTGTGTTATTCCCAAAAAGTAACTAAATGCGTAACTTGTAATCCGTAGCGTCATGTTTGCGTTACTTTTTTCCACCTGCCCTGGGCTTTCTAGTTTGTTTTTTTTAATATTAATAAAAAAAGTGCTATTTTTGGCTAATGTAAAGGTCCTTTCATACCAAAAGTGAAAAGTGTACAGTGCGTTTAATGCAGATTTCATCAAAAGAGTATGTGTGTATTGTACACGCACTACCAGATTTTTGTAACCCTGCAAACTTCGCTCGCATACGCGTAAAAAAACAAAACAAAAAAAACTAGGTATACTTTGGGCTGAAAGAAATGCAAATTCATGCTTGTACAGTAGAGGGCGCAGCTCAGACAAACCTTTCAGCTGTGCTGCAATTCTGGACTGAAAAAGAACATGCTGGAGAACACTCTTTTTAACTCTTAAACTCTTTTTAACTCTTAAAAAAAAAAAAGAAAGAAAGAAATGCAAATGTGATGTTTATCTAAAGTAATTTTTGCTTATGGTTGAATTGGACAATTGAAAGTCATCAGCAAATACATTGGTTAATAAAGTGAGATTAAATAAATAAAGTATATTTTATTATTTGAAGTTTGTGTAATGTTTTAAGTTTGCATTTCACTGTTTCACATTCATTTTAAGAAAAACTGAATCTGTGAGATGAGTAAATGCTCATGGTTAGTCCAGAACAGTCAATAAAAAGAAAAACAAAGAAACATAACTCAGATATTTTTTGTCAATTTAAAAGTAATGCATTACATTAGTTACTTGATTCTGACCATTCACATCCGGCACATGAGCAATATTCAGATTTAGTTATTTTAACAATATCCTCCTTGGTTGCTGAGGACAGCTCCTTCCATCTGGTTATTTTCACTAAAACCCACAAAATATCATCTAATAATATAGCTAATACATGACAAAAGATACAGCTGAAATGTGAAAGGCTTACATTAGTTTTACACTCAGGCACAACTTCACAATATGCATACGAAATATTTATTAAATATTTAATATAAAGTTTGACGTCACTTTTGTCAGACATCTCTTTCGGCCACTAATATAAATATATATAATATTATTGATTTTGAAAATAGTTGTGCTGATTAATATTTTTATGGAAACTGATTCATTAAAAAAAAAAAAAAAACACTCTGATACAGGCTTCTTTGATTAATAGAAAGTTAAAAACAAAAACAGTATATATTGGAAAGAGAAATCTTATACATTTTATAAATGTCTATGCTGTCATTTTTGATCAATTAAATCCATCCTTGCTGAATAAAAGTATTAATTCATTCCACAAAATAAAAAGGCTACATTAATAGCAATACACAGCAAGCAAATATTGGGTAAAATAGTGAATTTTATTTAAAATTACTTATGCATAATTCTTGATACTAAATAAAATATATACCAGACTTCTCCCACCTCGTCTTCCATCTTGGATAATGTTTTGGCAATGCATTCTGGGATTTTCTTCTCTGCAAAAGATACATGTGATGATGCCTTAGCATTTGGCCAAGCTTTCATGTCTAGATTGTTGTCACTAATGCTGCCTTCACTTGCTATTCGCGTGCTTAAGTCGTGATTACGAGCTCATTGCATTCAAGTTCAAAGAGTGTTCATGTGCAGTTTTTACCCAGGAAATGAAGGCAGCATTTGTACCTCAATAAGTTTTGGAACACAGTTTATTTCTACTTTTGGTTTTGTTCTGCAGTTGTTGTTGCAGATATTGCATGTGTATTTCTCCATCTACAAGCCCAGAGTGAGAGACAGATGTTCAGAAGGAAGGATGAGACATCTGATCTGGCGCCACTAGAAAAACTTTATCATCTTTTGGGATCTGCAGGTAGAACTCTGTCAGTGGAAACACGCTGAGGTTCAATTCCATGTCTTGATGTGCAAATATTGGTGTGAAATCATTAATGACAGGATAAATCATTCATTTAGGCTGGGAATTCCTCACAGTTTCATTGTGAATAATGACATTTCATTGGTTTTGAATTGCATAAGTTCAGGAAATTCTGAACAAAAGCACACGCTCTTTAGAGATGTCAGCTGGCACAAATGTCTCAAATGTTGTATTTTAATAGCAGTGTTGAGGGTAATGCATAATAGTCATAACAAGTCATAATAAATGGCACTGACTTAGCTCATGATGCTGACATAGAGAACATATGTTTGTAGGCCAAAACCCGGAAAAAAGGTTAGCATGGATCTGTAGTCTTCAAGTCAATGTTGTTGGGGGTTTTTGATTAAATGCCTGAAATATAAGGATCATAAACTTTTGTTGGTCACAGAGCTTATTTTCTGCAATAATTCAAATGCAATGGGAAAAACCTATTGGGTTTTTGTTGTGTGTACCAGGGTGATGGTAAATTCTAGGCCAGCCTACAAATATACATGATCACTGCAGTGCTCTATAGTTTCTAGAGCTGAATTAAATAGAAAAATTGGGAAAATGAATGTATCTGCTTGAGTTATTTGGTTCTCTACCATCATTGTCTTGCCACTTTTATCTGTTTGAAATAATATTGGGTTTCTGAAACTACTGTAAATAGTTTATTTTCAGTGCACATCCAACAGAAAGTGTATTTTAAAATCAGCCAGCTGAATGTGAGCCAAACTCGCAGGAGGTCGTTGCCCCTCCTGGTTCCAGCACCTCTAATGTGAATGAGTGAGTGAAGATGTCTTTGTTCCTCGGGTTTCTTTCCAATTAAACTGCTGTGATAGACGGCTTTGTGGTTACCTCTTTCCAAATTATTCATTTCTTAGGCTACTAAAAACAATAGGCATGCCAGTGAATCGTCTAATTCATCAAAGCAAATTTGTCCAGGTCTAAAAATATTTATGATGCTTACTGGTGATTTAGCAACGTATAAAACCATGCAAGTCATTTAGCTAAATATTAGCCTAATTTGGCAGCTATGGGGCTAAGTAAGCCAAATGCTGTAAATTGAGCCAGTGTTTTAACTTACCCCACCATAAGGCACTGAAGTTGTTAAACCTCTGAAGTATAAACTAGTATAATTTCATTGTAATATTATGCAACTGTTATTTTGTCTTTTGCTTAATCATATATATCTTTCCACCTGTAGTCCCTAATCGACATTGCAGAATAACTACCATGTCAAGAACCTTTTGACTAAAATGTTTATTAGTTTCAGTGACATTTATTCATTTTAATTTGGTTTATATTTAACAAGCTCTCTGTTTAGTCTGTTTTGGGGAAGGTTACAACTTTGGTGTTCAACATATTGTTTCAGAAATGCAAACAATTAAAGAAATTGAAATTTCATCTTCATTTTGTTGGTTTTATGTTGTTTAAGTTAACTTTAAGAAAAGAAATATGGATATTTGTAAACAGAAATTCGGATTCAGGATTCAGTTAGATGGTCAGTTTATACCCACCTACTGACTTGTTGGGGGTAAGTTGAGCCACAGGAACACTTTATATAAGAAGCCATATTTTTTAGAACCCTTTGTCATAGACTTATTCTGATCATTTAAAATGATAGGGAACATCCTGAAACCCACTCTCCCCTATACTTTCTCTGTTACTCAGTAAATGTTGATTTTAAGTAGATACTCCCAGAAATAGATAGATCACTGGGTGACCTTCCCTGACATCATTAATCAGACTCAGTCCAGAGGAGTGTTTCACTCTGCCTTTTATTTTTTAAACAAGTTTATACAAAGAACACTTAACAATGTTTCTGTTATAAAGAGATGTTTAAAAAGCCATTAAATCAGTTGGACCATGTCCGTAGGTTCCTTATAAACTGCAACTAGTGTCGTAGAAACAATTGGCATTTTCTTTGCTGTTGTGTAGGCATGATTACTGTTGCCATCATCATCATTAGTGCTCTTGTTATCGTTAACATCACATTTCCTCTACCATGTGTTCAGTTTCATTGCGAAGTAGAAAATTGGTTTCATAATATTAATAATCATTATTTATTGAATAAGGTCGATCTCATGCTGACCTAACAGAAAGCATTTACAGATATCTTTCTACCTGATGGTTACAACAATTGTTGCATTAAATCATGGGATTTGTAGTTTGTATTATTAGACAGTTTTAGTAGTCAGTGTTCTGTAAATCCTTTAAGGAATATACTAGCTCAAAACAAGTTTAAAGTCTGTAAGAAATATTATCAAACATTTTAACACACATAATCTTAAGGTTTAGCATTTATAATTTTGAATAATGGTGATGTTTATGCTATTATATTTCATTGTAAATTCATTAAATTGTTTTAGGTTGTGATTGCAATATTTTCTAAGGTTACTGACAGCAGCTTACAGATGTTTTTGATGATAAGACCCAATGAAAATAGTTTTTGTTGCTTTTAGCCCATGTCAGACAGCTTTTGAAACAACCTATAGGCTAATGTATTCCTAAAAGTTGTTAAAAATATCTAGCACATATTGCACATTCACAACTTTCCATTTAAAAAAAAAAAAAGTTTCTTAGACAGACATATTGATGAATCATCCTGCACTGAACAGATTTTTGTCCAATCAGATCTGTAGAATGAGAATGCCCCGCCCCTTGATACCACCTGTAGCAAATCATGATTCATTCCTGTTGGCTACTTTAAAAAAAAAAAGAAAAGAAAGGGATGAGATTTTAATGTTTCCCACTCAAACTTCCTGTTTTAATAGAAAATGTCAACACAGGGCACAAAATGGTGCTAATCAAGCGAATTCACGGGGTTTTAACCTTGTTTCAAACCTAGGATATTCCTTAATAGTCAAGCCAAACCTTCCCAGACATCATAACAGTCCATAAATGTCTTCTAAAAACGTACAACTTACACACTTATACGACAATAAATTGTGGTTCAACTCAAATAGGTGCATTCCGGCTTCATTTTTGAATTGCCAGTTTTTCATGTGCTTTCTACAGCTGTGTTTCTCTGACTGTCTCTCTCTTTTACCATCCTGTAAATTTTTATTTCTCTGAATTATTCAACGTCTCCTCAAAGTGCAACCAGACTTAAAGAGAAAAAAAGCATGGCAGATATGGAAATGGGGCATTAGACAAGCAAAAGAAATGGAGTACATGGAAACGAGAGGAGAGGATGACAGATCTCCTCTCTCCACCCACAGTTCTTCATCATCATGTACTGTATTATCCTCCATTTCTCTCTCTCCCCAGCCTCAGGAGACCCATATTAACTTAGATATCACCGACAGCTGAGACTTGCGCCTCCCACTGTTCCGATGAGAGACGGAGGAACAAACACAAACGAGACAGTGACAGAGAAAGAATGAAGGAGAGAGAGACTACTGTAATATGAGGTCTACACTGCAAGTGCGTGATACGACAAAACTAGATTATAATCAATGAAACTGTCCAAGTGTGAGATGGTGCAGTAGTTGAAGTTCTGGCTGCTCGGGTTCCTGTAGGCAAGGCTATAAGGTGCTTCATCACTAAAGTGTTGTTCTGGAAATTCTTTTCTATTCTTTTATTAAAAATTTATAATTTTGTTAGCCTTATTTAACTAAAAAAGGCATATCAAGGTCCCGGACAGGGTTGCCAGGTTTTCACAACAAAACCCGCCCAATTGCTCCTCAAAACTTGCCCGAAACTAGCCCAATTGCATTTTAGTGGGGGCCCCATGGTAAAAATCGCTTTCCGGAGGTGAAAATTCACGTTTTTGGTGGGGCTCCCCCGCATTTCATGGGCTAAATATCACATTATTTTGGGTCGATTCAATCCGCAGACATGAAAAACAACCCGCGGCAACAGTGTAAAAGTAGTTCCACGGGAAAACCGCAGACTTGGCAACCCTGGTCCTGGAATCCAGAGAAACCAGCAGTAAAATCAATGTAAAATGTACTGTAATTGGTCAAAGTATAGTCATTCATCCTTGTTAAAAGACATCTAATCAATCACCACAACATATTGTAACCATTGTTGAAGAT
Organism: Chanodichthys erythropterus; assembly: GCF_024489055.1. Taxonomy (NCBI): domain Eukaryota; kingdom Metazoa; phylum Chordata; class Actinopteri; order Cypriniformes; family Xenocyprididae; genus Chanodichthys; species Chanodichthys erythropterus. Next base: position 26,808,558 of record NC_090223.1, on the reverse strand, counting down.
GAATTTGACTCAAACATGTTCGATCTACACAATGCACAGTTTACCTTTCAGAATATTAATTTCAGTTTAGCACTAGATGCATTTTAGTGTCCTAGAGTCTTATATATTCGGGACATTGAAGACAAATACGGTTAAATATGCTTTGCATCACAGTTACTTTACAAAACAAAGTCTGAAATGCCAAAATGATTTCATCTGTTTCAAAAGCTATGTACAATTACACTACAGTTCAAGGGTTTGATGTCGAATTTTAATTACTTTTGAAAGAAGTCTCACCATGATCAAAAAACGTGATATTGATCGACACAGAGTATATTTTCTCAGTATTTCTTTCAGCCCTGTCTACAGGTCCTGTTTGTACATTTATGTCATTTTGAAGATGGATGATGACTGGACGTTCACACTGATGGTGATTTGCCATTTTTATTGAGGAATGACAATTAACTGGGTGACACAAGAACCCCAAAGTTAAGGTAGGTTCAATTTTATGCAAATAAACTACCATGTAATATGGTGACTGCCATTAAGAATGCAGACAGGGTAGACTCTGTGACCCCCAACAATTTAATCGAATTTAATGTGAACGTCCATTGAGCCTTGAGGATTTAGAAGAGCAAGCTAGGATGAGTGGAAAAGAGAGAGTGAATGCTGATGACACCGAGCTAAAGGAAGGGAAAGAGTATACTGTGTTGTTTATCTCAGCAAGGGAACCTGTGTCCTAACCAGACATGACTATTATAGCATTGTGTTGGGTAGCCCCGCCCACGGTGAAATCTTATTGGTCCAAAATCATGCTTGCTAGAGCACAACAGGAAGTAAAATCCCCATTGATCCCATAAAGCACTGCTAATGGCATAATTAAAGTTTTATGTTTGAATATTTTCAAACATTATACTCAATATTATTTCTGATAATCAATGACTTTGATAATGAATCATTTTACATTGTACCATTATTGCTGATTTTGTTACATCATTTGCAGTGCTTCTTGGTTTGAAAACTGCCAGTGAACTTCAAAAAAATGCTAAGTATAGTCTTATGCTTTTGTCTCTTTTTCCCTTTTTTAAATCCAAAATACTTTTTTCTTAAATGTTGATTGAATGATTGATCTCAGAGCCATTAGCTTGGTTCAATGAAATATCATTTGGAAATAATACTTCCAGAAACCAGGCTGTCACTGTTGCAGTGTTTGTATGGCATTTTGGACAAATAAATTACTTGGAGACGTGTCGTGACACATCTCAGGACATGATGTAACGTCAGATGACTGCACCCAGAAAAGCATTTGAAAAGTTTACACGCACAAAACACTGTGTTTACAATGTCAAATTCTCAGCTCTAGAGTGTGTGTGTATTTGTGAAAGGCTGTAAACTAATGCTGCATTATATTCACATCATATACATACATTTTTACACATTATTTATATATATTAAACTTTTTGCTCTTTAAAACCTGATGTATGAATAAACGGGTGTATATATAATCAGTAAACATGTAAAACACAAATGTGACAGGAGATATTTTTCAATGCTAGTGCTGCGGTAAAAAAAACTGGCCTTGTTTAAGTTAACAGACAAGCCTAATTAGTCTTCCTGACGTTCTTTTTATCGATGATTTAACCAGTGACTTTTAATTAGGATCAACCTGCAGTGCTGTAGCTGGCTTTGGATTTCCTTTAATGCTGGTAAGTTCAATCTTAGAGCAGTTGTCTTTTTCCATGCCTGTAATAAGCTCACATTTTTGCATATCTTTTCTGGGTTCAAACAAGAACATTCCTGTTTTCTTAGGAAGGGAACATTTTTTGCTTCACGATGGATGGTATTACACAACCCATGAGTGTGTTATAGCTAGAAACTTTCTCAACTTTTGATCACAAAACAGAATTCACCAAAGTAAGCTCTGTCCACTCAACACAAGCAGATGTACTCCTCATTGCATTGGGAAAAACTAACCCTTTCCATGTTGAACACGGGCAACTCCTCTTAAGAGCACACACCTCTTTAAAAGCCCTTAGTAGAATTCATCCTAATTATACATCGACAAAAGGTACAGCTTAGAATAGTGCATAAGATTAGATTGGTCAAACATACCACCAAACGAATGGAGCCATCAAACAAATGGGAACAATGTGATTCTCTAATATACATATTACATGTCTCTGGACTGGCAACTAAGATGTCATTCAAGCATTGGTTATAATACATCTTTTAAAAATGATTAAATAAAGCATATGCTTTATACATATAGCGCAAGCTTAAAATATGGCAAGACATCTTTTAAGTTAGTAAGGAAAGTGAGAAGGGTGTTAAAATTCGGAAGCACTTCATCTCCGTCAAATGGTTGTCAACTGCGGCAGGCTCGACTCTGATTCCGTTTACGCTTACGGTACAAAAAAACAACATTGCAAATAGTACATAAACAGTAAAAAGTACATCATATATTGCTAAAGATAAAATGCTACCCGGTGGCATTCACATCACAGGTAGAACACTTGTATGTTAAGAAGAACTCAGAAACAACAGTCATTCAGCTTATTTGGGTGGTTTAAAATAACCACTGGAAACAAGTCTTCACACCGAAGGAATTCGGAAGAAGATATTTACACCTTGTGTTTCTTTGTGACAGATGTGAATGCACTCAACATCACTTGATTTCACTTTTTAGTCTTTAACCTGCAGAATTAAAGAAGTAACCTGACCAATCCAGTGCTTTGATTTGTACTTGATTTGTACAAAGTTTATTCCAGGAAGTTATTCCTCATTAGATTCAGGTTTTAAGCTGATCTTTGTCACTGTGGTTTTATTGACAGATAAATCTACACTGCTCTTCTCGAGCATTCCTCAAAGACAGACTTCATGACCTTCTGGCAAACAAAGTGGCTCCGTTCCAGGCAGAGGGTTGTGTAGCTGGCTCACCTTGGCATCGCTTGACATCTCTGTGCCAGACGTGTCTGTCCTCCAGGGTTTGCCCCTGAAACCCAATGACACTCTGAAGAAAATTGCCACTGAGACAAAATGAAGCATCACTGTAGCTCAGGATAGTTTGACTCGACGCTGACCCATGAGAGCATGTTGATACATCCTCACATCAATTCAACGGTTGAAAATAGCCATCCAGGAACATGCTGTAACTGTATTTGCTGTCATATTTTTGGAGCTGCTGTCCCTGGAGTTGGTCCAGAAGTTGAAATTAACTCCAAAATGAATCTGGTGAGAATAGAGAGAGAGAACTTCCTTTTTTGTCCCTTTTTATAGTTCATTACAAGCTCAATTACTGTAAAGTGTACTGCAATGAGTATAATGGTATCTAGTGTTCTCGTTCCGAGTTCAATAATCCATCTCTGCCTCTTGCCGTTTTATTTGCAAGCAGCCCAAAGGAGCAGTTTCAATGAACTCTGAACATTTCACACTCTTGAATAAGTCCCTAGGTGGCTTGTACATTAGTTGTCATTGGCCCGTAAAATCTCACAAGGCTGTTCAAACAAAGTGTGCTACTTTTTTGACACATCTGTTTGCACAGTACACAGATGCTTTATTGTCATGTAAAGAAGCAAGAGGTCACCATCACACATTTCTGCAGGTCTCCTTTAAATTGGTGCATAATTAAATTTTGTTTTGTCACCTTGCATTTGCCTTCGAGGAAGAATGCTAAATCTCCATTCAGATCCATTGTGGATGAAAAAAACAAAACAGACAAGAAAAGAACAAGTCTACAGAAAGCGTTGGAGAATATATTTTTGAATCTGCTGTATTAGAAGCAGGCCGTCATCAATTACAGCGCCCCCTGCTGTTCTATGGCAGTGTGGCAGCCAAACGCCTGGCTGGGAACAGCTTGGAAGAGCAGAAAGTGAGTGAGTTTGACAGCTGTATCCATCAGTCATTTGGCCCCAGGCGGGAGAGGACAGATAGGCCTAGCATTGCTACCATTTTTCCTGGTCTCTTGAGCAATTCCAGAGACACCTAAACTCTTCACTCTGAAACGATGCCCAGCACCAGATTTAATGGTTTTCTATGCTGTGTGCATTAGGATGCTACAATAGGGTGTAGGTATTGCCGCTACATGCTAAATTTGGCCACCAAACAATCGGTAAAATACGTCTTGTTTCACCAAAAGTGTAGTTATTTACATTTGGAAGTATTCAGAGGAAGCAGGCTGTTTGACAGATATTGCAAAGAATACACATTGGTCATTTTAGGAAAGTTGTTTTGGCAGTGCTACATATGACATTGCCGGACATGTTCACCTAGTTGTGTGCTCCTCCGTCACTATGGCACCTTATCTCTGCGGGCGACTTTTGTCCCCTGAAAAGTCTCTCTTGAGGTCTGTCGGTAATAGAGACTTGCTCATTGACCTTGTCTTTACCTCTCGAACAAGAGTTTGAAATAGAAGCAGCCAGAATAGCTATGACTTGCAGTGATGTTGGTGTTCTGCTCCCTAAACGAGTGCTGTAATGCATCCTTTGATGAAGGTGTTGAGGTAAAGAGTCCTAGGGACGTTGGACTTTGCCAATTTCACCTAGTCCCTTATCCATTGACTGAAATAACAAACCCTTGGACATCATAAACTCTCTTTCTCTCTCCTTCTCTCTCACAGAACACCTTGGTTTCTTCACTGTCCTCTTCCTTATGCTTCCTTGCTGTTCTTTGTCCTCAGTGGTCTAGAATTGTCTGAATAATAGCTCACTGTGTGGCAGCTCTTGGCTGATAGAAGTTGACAGCACAATGGCCTTGTCTGAAAGGGTGTGAAGCTCCTGAGGTGCAGGGCTCCTGCCTTTTGCTATCGGACACATGGGTCAGGGCCACAAGAGACATCTGAAGGCCAGCAGGACAAGGCCAGAATGTTAGGGGGAAGTTGGATCACTAGGGATTCGAGGCCCATCACGAATCAGAATCTAGACCATGCAACATTTTTCCCTTCAGTTCTCTATATTATAGAACAATGAATATAAATCTAGTCCAAAACATGTACAAGTAGGGAATATACTACAAATATAACTGAAACACATGTGCAGAAGCTTTCACATCCATCCAGTTGCAGTGTCTAATCAAAATCATGCTTTCTTGTGGTTGTGTCCTTTCTAGACTGTCCCCTCAGACCGTCACTTCCGTTTTGCTGTTCGTGGGCAGTCCCTTGTGTTTCGGGTGAAGGTGTGGAGACTGTCCATACCCCAGAGGCTGGGTGAACAACTCTGGAAGAGTCTCAATGCTAAACTGCCGCTTGTTGGTGAAAGCCTGGCGCCGACAGTTAGGCTGGGACAGTGGTGGCTGTGACTGTGCCATGAGAGGGACCTGATGTTGGACATGACTCTTGTTGGGGTCCCAGACTTTGAAGGCCGAGGTTGAGGTGAGTGGGTGGGTATTGGTCTTGGAGATCTTGGGCTTGGGAACTTGGGCCGATGTAATGGTGATGGCCAAAGGAGTATGGATGTCTGGAGGTGGAAGGAAGGGTTTATCTTTTGGGTGGAAAGCAATGGGCTGGAAGGTTGCAGGCGAGGATTGGCGGTGTGTGTAATCCATCATAGGGTAGCTCTTGGGGTAGTAATCCCTTGCTGTAGTGTCTGCAGGGAAAAAGGGCAGGGAAAAGAGTTAGAGAGATAGAGGCTGAAATACAACATAGCATTGTGACAAATATGCAATAGATTTGTTTAATAGTGTTGCTTCTAACTCACATACCCTACAGTATATAGTGTACAAACCTAATGTATTTGTCACAGACTATAGTTGCTATATTTAGTGCTCAGAGGATCTAATGAGTAAAACACCTGGAGCAGAGGGTCATCAAGTGTGACATGAGGATGCCCTCAGCGCTTTTGCATCACGCCACACACATGCAGGCACGCACATGCATTCATTTGAGGGAGCTATGGCTGTACACATCATGGTCATGATGAAAAATGAATATATGTGTCCTGAGGCCAGACACTTTTTGAAAGAATCAATACAAGAAATTTCAAGTGAAGAGGTACTGATGAACATAGCTGAAAGTAGATCAGTTTGCAGTTTGGTCTGGTTTTGATTGTATGGTAAAAATATGTTATATTGACATTTTGAGGCACAAAGACAATCTAAGACGCAGGTTTTTAAGAACATTTGTACTGCAACATTACCAAACTACAAGCAAAAAGCAACAATGTTGAATGTTTTGTACTTGCTGGGGGGAACCATCCATGGCTTTACCTGGTGTTTACTATAGTCTCACTACAAAAACTGCAGGTGAGCTATAATTATTATTCATTGTCGTGTGTAATATTTTATTTAGTTATATTTAAAGTGGCTTGGTAAAAGTTAGCTGCTTATGAAATGGAAACAAGTATATTAATGGCTGATTATTTTATTCTTTGTCAGGTTGAAGTGGGTTAGCATGTTAGCAACAATTGACAGCAGAGGGTTAGCCTTTTAGCCTGTCTCGTCAAATTAGCCCATCTCCGTTGAGCACTGCAAGCTATAGACAGGGTCTCTTGCTTCACTGCCTTCAGACATAAACAACCTTGCTTTACTGTTTTGTCATTTTTCTCTCATTTTCTCGTTATCCATCCTTCCTATACTGTCCCTTCTCGTTATCGATTAAGTCATAGCTAATGCATGAGGCAAATAGCTGCCGGCAAGGCACACAAGCATAGCAATTTCAATGCATGTGTGCTCTCAAACATGTATCCTGGCCCGATGGTAATCATTGTTTCTGCCAAAATACTGTAGTCAGTAAAACTGGTAACTTGGCATTAGCCACCACTGTTATGATTAGTTTTGACCGCATCAGTATGGACGAGCTCACTGTTTGTAGCTGTGCATGAGCGAATGTCGGTTACTATTACAATCAGCTAAGAAGGTCAAAATGAAACCTGAAGGGGTTTTATAGACAATGCCACATGCTGTGGGCCAAAGCCATGTCTCAGCACTGCACATCTTAATTGATTGAAGAAGTGACAAAATCTGTGTTTAGAAATATGACACAATTTACCCAAATGAGGATGTTAATTTTTTCCTGTGGATAGTAAATCAAGCAGTAATTTGCTAATGCGGTTAGACATGTAGATTAGCTCATATTATTTCGTGCACATCCATTAGCACATTCGTGTGCTTTTAAATTCAGGAGTGTTTTGATTTGAATTTGAAGGAGAAGAGAGGAGCTAAAGAATCACAATTCAGTCGATTTCCAGCGAAGGACCAATGAATAGGTAATGTGGGCAGTGTGCGTTGAGTAGGCATGAATTATTTAGGAAGTGTGTTTAAAGAGAAGGACCCTAAGATATATTACACTGATAATGAGCAAAAGAAGTACAGAATTAACATGCATACGTACACAGTTATGCCATATACACACAAATAGCTTGAAAAAGAGTACTGCACAGCTACACAACTGCACACACACTTTAAATTATAGGCTGGAAAATTGAGAAATTTGAATATGCATAGACAACGACAGCATTCATTCATTCATTTATTCATTCATTCAAGTTTTATTTTTGCAGCCTTTGCATAATAGTAAGGTTTGATAAATCTGACAAAACGTCTTTTTGGATCTCTAGGGACATCCTGACTGGGAATTATAAATTATGTATAACTTTATCACTGCAAGAAGTGTTATTTTAGTCCTAAGGTTAGGGTTATGGTTAGTCTGTAATTACCTTTAAACAATAGAAGTATGTTTTAATTTAGATGTGTTTGGGTTTTGCCTTATTTTTTGGGACACCATGAGGAAAGCACCTAGTAGAGCACCATTCTGGATCAACTAAGAATTGTTTGTTTGTTTGTTTTAAATAGAGATTACTATTCTCCCCTGATTCTATACAGACAATTAAACAAAACAACATGTACAGTAATTTACAAGAGGTTCTGACAACATGTTAATTGCTGCAGTCTAACCAAACTTTTTTGAATTTTTACATTTTATTACAACATTATTTGGTATGTCTAACCAAATAATGTTGTAATAAAATGTAAAAATTCAAAAAAGTTTGGTTTGGTTTAATGTATTGAACAGATCATTAGCTAGGTATAAATGCAGTCATCGTCAATGGAAAGTTAGCACCATGATAGTTGTGTGTGTGTGTGTGTGTGTGTGTGTGTGTGTGTGTGTGTGTGTGTGTGTGTGTGTGTGTGTGTGTGTGTGTGTGTGTGTGGTCCTCAGAAATATTCAGGCTGCAACAGGAGAGAATGTGACATAACCGCCTGATGATGTCAGACACAGGAAGTGCTCAGAGAGTGAGCATATGTATCAAACTAATGAACAGACGGTAAATGTACTGACAGCCTCTATGTCCAATTCTGCTCCTACTGTCTCTTCCCTTCTTTACCAAATATACAATTTCTCCTCTCTCTCTTATATCTCTTTTTCTGCCTCTATCTTTGTTTCCTTCTTCACAACTCTCTCTATATCTGTCCGTCTCTTTCCAATCGTTATTCTTTAATTAAGATGATGCTGGGAAGCTTTCTTAGGCACCTGCCACAAGTTGGCTCCAACCCTATTCATTATACCCCCTCCCCATGCGCATGTTCCCCCTCCTTTTCTCCCGTCATCCTTTCATCTTTCTCTCCACTTGCCCTGCTGAACTCTCCCCATCCGATCTCTTTGCCAGCGCAGTCAGGGCTGATCCACTGCAAGCTTTCCAAATGCAATAATCCAACAGAAGACACCGTGCCAGGGACTGCATGCGCATGTGTACGGACGAACTGTATAACTGCACAGTGTTTGAAGGGGGAAAAATAAATCCCTCTCCATCTTTGTGTTTTATCCTCTCCTATCTTTTTGATGTTCCTGTTTCACATACTTAGCCTGCAATATGTTTTGAATCCGTAAGATCCCACAATAGCTATACAGAAATAAAATCAAATGGGCTTTGTCTTATTTTATTTCTTGCATAAGAGAACATTCAGAACTTGGTGAGAAGAAAGCATATATTTCTTTTGCGTGTCAGTCTTTAAATTCTATAGGAAGCCGATGGAGTGGTGTTATACAGTGCTCAGCATAAATGAGCAATTCCGAATTGTTGACAAGACTAAGTTTTACATAACATCTGTTTAACTTATAACATGAAAGTAAGGTTAATAATTTAACTTAGAGATCAAAATTTTCAGTTTTACTCAAATTTGGGTGATGCAAAAATGAGTACACCCCACTGAAAGCTAAATTTTAGTCTACAAATGTCTAATTTAACAAGAATTCGACCACAGGTGAGTCTAATTATTCATTACACAGGTGTCCAGCAGACAGTTGACTATAAAAGGGTGTTAAAACCCTTCCCATTTCATGCTGTCAGCAATGGCACCACATGGAAGAGAAATGTCACAAGACCTGAGAAAGAAAATAATTTCTTTACAGCAGAAAGGTGAAGGCTATTATCAGTCAGAATACTGTAGCAAAAGTGGTACAAAAATTTTAAAAAGATGGAACTGCAACCATCTCACAGAGACGTCCAGGTCGTCTTCTGATGAGAAGGGTTGAAGAAAATCGGCATGCAAGTTCACTGCAGTTATCTAAAGTAGTAAAAAGCCAAACTGGTGTGATTATTTCCTGTGACACAATATGGCATACACTGCAGAGGAATGACATGCATGGGTGCCGTCCACGAAAGAAGCCTCTCCTAAAGCCCAGGAAAACCCCACCTAGAGTTTGCCAGGGCCCATGCTGACAAAGATGAAGACTACTGGGACTCTATACTCTGGAGTGATGAGACCAAGATAAATGTTTTTGGAACTGATGGCTTCAAAACTGTATGGCGTCGCAAAGGTGAGGAATACAAAGAAAACTGCATGGTGCCTACAATGAAACATGGTGGTAGCAGTGTCCTTATGTGGGGCTGCATGAGTGCTGCTGGTGTCGGGGAGCTGCATTTCATTGATGGCATCATAATTTCACAGATGTACTGCTCTATACTGAAAGTGAAGATGCCACCATCACCCCGTGTATTTGGTCGTCGTGCACTTTTCCAACATGACAATGATCCTAAACACACATCTAAGGCAGCTATTGGATTTCTGATGAAGAACAGGGTGAAAAGATTCAGTGGCTCCTAATCTGAACCCAATCGAACACCTATGGGGAATTCTGAAGAGACAAGTTGAGCATCACTCTCTATCAAGCATCCAGTCTCTAAAAGAGGGCATTCCTGAAGAATGGAAAAAGATAGATGTTGCAAAATGTCGCCAACTTGTTCATTCCATGCCTAGAAGACTTAGTGCCGTCATTAAAAATCATGGAGGCCATACAAAGTACTAGATGAAGTAGTTTTTGTTGTGGGGTGTACTCATTTTTGCATCAGCCTAATTTGAGTAAAACTGAAAAATGTGTAATCTAATTTACATTATTAACCTTACTTTCATGTTATAAGTTAAACAGATGTTATATTAAACTTAGTCTTGTCAACATTTTGGAAATTGTTGTTGTGTTCATTGAGATATTGTTTAAAATGTTACTTTTCAAAGGGGGTGTACTCATTTACGCTTTTTTTGGTTCTAGTTAACAACTGAACTGCAGAGTCTGTTCATTGATTTTTGTGGGAGACCAGTAAAAAGTGCTTTACAGTAATTGAGTCTACTTGAGATCATTTGAATACATTTTTCTGCATCTTTCTGGTTTTGAAAAAGGACAAATTTTAAACTTGACTCTGGACATTAAACTGTGATTGAAAAAAAAATTTTAAACTTGTAAAAATCACATACTCTGCTTTTAAATAACAAGCTTTGGTCTGTGAGGTTCAGGTACAGTGTTCTCTTGTACAGTATAAGTATAAAAATCAGTACAGTATAAAAATCATTGTCTATGGAAAGTCCCTATTAAACGTGTGTGTGTGGCCTGTGCACTGCTGTCATCACCCTTGTCATGCCATTGCTGGTCATGTGTGCCAGCCTGCTGTGCCAAGTGACTTGCATTCTGACACAAACACATTGACATCCAGTGAGTGTGTGTTTGTGTGTATGTGTCACATATGTAGTTTGAAACGCATTGAATTGTAAATGTGTCCTTATCAACACAGTCCTAGCAGCAGGTGCTTTAAGAAACCGCTTTCTCAACCTGTGTTGTGAATGATAATTGTGATCTGAAAAGACCACAATTTGACTGTCAGAAGGGCCAAATTAGCTGAGATGGTGAGCAGATCGTAAGGGGAATACATTCATTCTTACATTAATGTTAAGATGCAGAAGAATTTGATGTATACAGTATGTCTATGGTTCTCAACATAGTACCTTTAGTAATATGTACCCTTAAGGTATTAATTTGGTCGATTGATCAGATCACAAGGAGACGAGGGAGACACATTCCCATTTACACCTGCTGTTTAAAATTTAATCCATCTCTTTTGTCCTCTTTCAACCACTTCTGTCCTGATTTCTTCAAAGGGAGGGTGTATGGGCTTCTTTAGATCCTTCTATCTAATGGACAAAAGAAGCTAACACAATTTACATATGAACTCGAAAGGAGACAACAGAAAAACACACGGAAAGCAGCAGCTTTCACTTCTGCTCTGATAGACGCAAGTCACAAAATTAGAAATCGGACAACAAAGTTTAAATCTGGCTAGCGCACTTCCCATAATATTTAAGCATTAGGTGAGTAGGCGGAGAGTAGGCAGACTTTTGTGGCAGTTTGAACTCATTCGACCACATGAGCATCTACACTACAAAAGCAATCCAGTCAAATGTGTTTTTGAATACCTCTGGAAGTGGCCGAAAGTGGACAAACTGAAAACGTTTTAGACTCCATTTACAATTTATTTATGTCTATTTATGCAGCAGCAGCATATCTTACATGCTCACAATAGCATGTCTGTGTATCTCTTAGCAGTAGTAATTCCAGAAGCAGCCATAATCAACAGCAGCAGTGTAGCAAATCCAGCCCGCCAAGACCAAATACATCAACAATGCCATATTCAATAACATGCTAAAACTATTCTGAGTTGTCATGATTGTCATGATTTTAAACGTACTATTTGAAATTGTAAAACTAAATGTATACTGATGATACTTATAAGAAAAAATGATACTTATAGGAAATGTTTCTTGAGCGTCTAATCAGCATATTCGAGTGATTTCTTAAAGATCATGTGACTGGAGTAATGATGCTGAAAATTAAGCTTTGATCACAGGAATAAATTACATTTTAAATTATATTCAAATAGAAAACGGTAATTTTAAACTGTCATAATATTTCACAATATTGCTGATTTAACTATTGTTGATCAAATAAATGCAGTGTAGGAGACTTGTTTCAACACAATTGAATGGTGTATGTATGCATGGAGGGGTGCATTAAAAACGAACATTATCTTTATTTTTAATATTCATTGTTTTGTGAATTTGCCCCTTCTGTGATTGATAAAGCCACACTACTAAGTGTGTGTTTGTGTCTGTGTCCATTAGCATATCCGTATATGTACTCTACGCACTCCTAAGATCATCCGTGAGACATTAATAGCGCTGTTATATTAATAACATGTCAGAGGGATTTTTCCTCTTGATCTGAGAGGTGATATTTGCTTATGTGATTATCGTCCTAATATATGCAAGGTTGTGTGTTCTCCCTGCAGTCAATGACACTGAGAATCATTTGCAATGGTAATCAGTGGTTATGGGTAAAGTGACCTTGATGAACATGCGTGGCGTTTATGGTGTACATTACAAGATGTGACACTGTTTGTGTGGATATTGTGTGTGTGTATGTGTGTCTTACCCATAGTCTTGAGAGAGGAGTATTTGTTGTAGCCCAGGTTGTTGTGTGGCTGGGACAGAGCCATTGCAGGACTCAAAGGAGGAAGTGTGACGTTATTCAGGTGGTTATGCTCTGAAGGAAGATAGAAAGCGCAAAGGAGCACGGAGAAGGAGGAGAGAAGGGGACACAAGGAGGAGGGGTGCGTTAGTAAATGGGAAATCAGCACATTTATAGACAGATGAGTGCATGTGATAGGAGAAACTCTGCCATTAATTTAAGTGAGTAAAGGGGAACGTAGGACATGCATAGCCAGAGGAAGATCTTATAGCTCAGAGGTTCCAGAGCACAGCGCTAGCAACGGCAAAATCATGGGTTCAGTTCTCAGGGAACATGTGAACTAATGCCATGGATGCACTTCTATTCACTAAATAAAAGTGTCTGTTGTATAAATTTAAATGTAGGCTGCTCTTGCATAAGGTTATCTTAATGTTTTATGTAAGTGTACTGCAAAAATTGATGACAGTTAAAATACTAAAAATCCTTAAAACAAGATCTGTTTAAGCAGCAATGCATAAGATATTAAGACAAGTTTTCAGAGAATATACAGTCTCTTTTACCCTATAAAACCTACTGTATAATATTTGATATGCAAATTTCCAATGCCTCTAAATTATCAACATGATCAAAGCTTTGCTGAATGAGTTTTTAGAATTTATTATAATTTCATAAAGCTATGGGAATGTCTGCCATATAAATATCAGCAACTGCACCAGTTTCCTCCTCAAACTCCATAGTTTCTTATATATCATGTTATGTGAGCCATAAAAGCCTGATAATCAACAAAAAACACATATGCAATTTTAGATTCTCTAAATTCAATGACATGTTCCATTTAAAATATATATATATATATATATATATATATATATATATATATATATATATATTGCATATGTCAGGTTTTACAGTTAACGTGTATTTTGTTTTGAGTATAAACAATTAAAAAAAAAAAAAAAAAAAAATCTACCAGCACAATAAGACAAAATACACATATATTCAAACCAAGCCTGTCTTGTGCAATGTCAGTTCTCAAATAAACAAACCTTGTTTAAAGGTTTTTCTAGATATTTTAAACTGCACAAAAAAAAAAAAAAGGTTTAGTCTTGTCTGGTGCATTAACGTTGTCTCTGATGTTTCTTTTAAATTTCCTTTGGAGAAATAAAATACACAATTGTTGAAACATAATACAAGTGTAGAACTGTAAAATAGATGTGGACAACAAAGCTCAGATCAGTTAGTCTTGGAGGAATTTGATGAGAAATGTATGTGAGTTCATATAAAGGACAACAGTGAACATCCACCCACTTTTTTTTTAGCAGTTTTGGTTCTGCATGTTTTTCCCCCATTTATTTTCTTCAAAGGCATTTCAAAAAATAGTTTTGTCCCTATTATCCCCCTTTTTATAAGATGTAATGTAAGTCTCAAGTGTCCACAGATTGCATCTGTGAAGTTTCAGCTCAAAATACCCCACAGATAATTTATTATACCATGTTGTAAATACCCATTTTTGAGTGCTAACAAACATGCTGTTTTTGTGTATGTGTCTTTAAATGCAAATGAGCTGCTTATTAGAATTGTCAAAACTGGCGACTTCGGTACCACGTCAGTACTGAAATTTTAAAAATGTGACGCTTTGAGCGATTGGTAAATATCTCTGGCTATTGTGTTGACACGCTGATATGTCTGTGATTGGCTACAATGATCAACATTTCAAACGTTGTAAATAGTCATCAATGACGCTCTTCACTGAGCGCTTACACAGGTACAGGAGCGTTTGAAAGCAGGCATCTATCGCGGACCGGTCCACTGATAGACACCTTTTTTCAAATGCTCCCGCTTTCAAAACTCTTTCAAATACAAACACTTCCATGTGCTTTCATGTGTTGATCATTGTAGCCAATCACAGACATGTCTGATGAGTGTGTGAACACAATGGCCAATCAGAGGTGTTTACGAATCCCCTCAACAGCGCTCAAAGCATCACATTTTTAAAATTTCAGTACCGATTGGTACCGTAATCAGTACTTTTGCCAACTCTAGAGCTGCTGCTCCCCGCCCCAATCCAGAATAGCGCTTCCTTCATTCCCAGCTCCTGCATGCTTTGGATACTCTGTTAAATACTAACAAGAACTTTCATCATGAAAGTTTATTATCTGCATGCATTTTAAAGCTATATCAGCTGAAACTTCTAATTTATTGTTTTCTGAGCGCACACATCTTGTGAGTAATATTCTAAGTTCTCTTTCATGTTTTATTGTGCTTAAAGCTGCTGTCCGCAATTTTTCCTCTTTGTCGCCATCTCTGTTTGAAACCTGCGATTGCAGTCATATGCGGAACAGTTATCTGTATGTGCGTTGTGCGTCGGCACAGCTCGTCAGCGCGGATGAATCTAATGTTTGCTGTCAGTCACCGCACCGGTGTGGATACTGTACTTCAGAATCACAGATTCTACGTCTTGAAAGTATGACCAATATAAGAATTTTCACTGGAAAATATCATCTAAACATGTAAGTAACATTTCTGCCACTTTAGGCCTACAATAAATCCCGCTGCCAATGATGATTAAATCTAACGATGGCTTAACTCGGATCATGCCAAACCGTGCAAATTATTATTACTGTTATATTGTTCTCAAATTGTTAATGTTAACAACATCAGCATTACGTGACTGTGTATTTAGTGTGTATTAGCGTTACCTGTAGATTTCAATTTCTGTATCCACTCCACAGTCCAAAGTCTTTTGCTTTTTGGCTACGGCTGAATCTCCAGCTGTCACTGATGATTGGATCATTTGGATCTTTCTGGATTACAATCCGCCATCAAAATGATTAGTTTAATTATTTCAGCTGCTGTGAGAAAAGGCTATAAATGTGCCACTACCGGCAGCATCCTCACATGCCATTACTGACTAGCCTCTCGACGGGACTCCTTCTTTCTGTTTACGGACATAATGACACACAGACGAAATGCTGCATGCTCAAATTTCCCGTGGAAATCCGCCATGTCGCTCTTATTATAAATCATTATTACAAGCTTACTGTTGTGAATCGAGACAAGATAGTTAGATAGTTTTGAACACTGGCTGGTTATGTACTTGTTCAAAAGTTGATTTTGGATCATTTTTAACCAAAAAAAGTTGCGGTCTGCAGCTTTAAACTGTCAAATACACACAAGGTTTTCAAAAACATACAGTTGTTAACACCTATAAAGTTCACATAAACACAGTCAGTTATATCTGTGAAAGTAAACAGCAGGACAGAAATTGCATGTGTATGTTAGATCTGTAGTGCATTCTCTTCAAAAATTAAACAAATCCACTGCGTCTGCAGCGTCTCAGGTGTCGGAAGTAAATGAAGACTGTTATGTTCACTCTTACATCCAACAACAAAACACCTCAACTGCTTATTTGATATCCTCGTCGCTACAGCTGCTCCGGCATCAAGAAAATGGTGGACAGTGTACAACTCACTCAAGGCGGGGTCTATGCTAATACGGCACTGTCCGTCAACAGTTGTGGGTGGGGCCTGTGCAAAGTGATGTCATTTTGTAGAGAATCTGTGAACGGCTTGTTCTGAGACTCTGCTTATGATTTATGGGGATTAAAAAAGGAGTGGGTACATTTTTATCATTATATGTAAAAACCCAATTTAAAGATGAATTTTGTAAAATAGGTCCCCTTTAAAGCAAAACCAACCAGCTCCAATATAAATCACAAGAAAGAAAATAAAAAGGTACATGTCTATGTACTTAACATCTTTTAATGTGAGAACAAACTAATTATGATATAAAGTATTGCTAATTACATCGTCAAATCAGAAATGACAGTTTAATAAAAGACTACTGACTATAAAAAAGACATTAGAATCCACCCATTGTTGATTCGAATAGCAAACAACTCTTACTGCATGCAGTGCAACAGACTTTTAAAAATGGTGGTTGAAATAAAATGCTGCAGAGACAAACAATCAAAATGCTGTGTGAACTCAACCAGTCAGCATGTTCAGCGCTCAAGTCCCACCCCCAAAAGTTCCTGAACATTGATAAAGTACTACCTTGTGAGCAGGGACTTTCTAAGGGGTACATTTTTACCCGGAACTTCATTTAGTTCCTGGGGGAAGTTCCAGTGGAAATGCTTTACTATTACTATTATACTGCTTTACTATTCAAAAGCATCTTTACAGACAATTGAAAAAATGGAAAATATAAATGTTTATTGAGAATGTACATTTTGATTAAGTCAAGCTTAATGTGAGATTGTGGGTAGTGCAAATCTGAGTACAGTTTGAGCCATTGTTGAGATCTCTTCTGAAATTGAAGGAGACATGCGAGCATTACACACAATGTAAAGGTGCCGAAGAACATGTTTTCAAAAGATGTAATATAAGTCTTAAGTGTCCCCTGAATGTGTCTGTGAAGTTTCAGCTCAAAATACCCCATAGTGTTTTTTTTATTATTTTTTTTAACTGCCTATCATTATAAATACGCCGATTCAGGGTACCCGGCCCCTTTAAATCTCGTGCTCCACGCCCCAAGAGTTTGCGCTTGCCTTGAACAGCATAAACAAAGTTCACACAGCTAATATAACCCTCAAAATGGATCTTTACAAAGTGTTTGTCATGCAGCATGTCTAATCGCATAAGTATAGTATTTATTTGGATGTTTACATTTGATTCTGAATGAATTTGAGGCTACGCTCTGTGGCTAAAGCTAACATTACACACTGTTGGAGAGATTTATAAAGAATGAAGTTGTTTATGAATTATACAGACTGCAAGTGTTTAAAAATGAAAATAATGACTGCTCTCTTGTCTCCGTGAATACAGTAAGAAACGATGGTAACTTTAACCACATTTAACGTACTCGGTTACTAACGTAACCTCGGTTCCCTGAGATACGGAACGAGTACTGCGTATGGGGAAAGGTCTCCCTTTTTCCCCGCTGCTGAAGCCTTTTTCAATAACGCAGTGTAACTGCACCGTCATTGGTTCACTCATAGACAAGTTGTTGAACCAATGGCGGCGCGGCATAGCTGCGCGGCCTATGGCGACAAAGCGCGCGAATATTCCCGCCGAAATGGGCGGGGTATAGGGCTATATAAGCAGGCGTTTCGCCATAGGATTTCAGTGTCAATCGACTGAAGCGACGACCCTGAGCCGCAGCCTCGTGGCACGGCAAGTGACGCAGTACTCGTTCCGTATCTCAGGGAACCGAGGTTACGTTAGTAACCGAGTACGTTCCCTTTCGATACTTCACTCGTACTGCGTATGGGGAACGAATTCAACCACGCCGTGCCACGGCTGGGAACGATATAGCTTGCATTTGGCCACCCAGAGGGGGCAAAAAGGACAAGCGGAGGCAAAGCCTAACCGAACCCATGGTTACACTGAAGGAAGATACTTCCTATGGTGGCGTGAAGCGGGACCTGTTGGAAGCCGCTAATCACACCGACAGGACCCGAGCTTGTAAGGTCGGGACATCGAGGTGATAGAACCTGACAAAGGTGGACGGCGAAGACCAGCCGGCCGCCTCACAGATGTCTTGGATGGAAACTCCGTTGGACCAAGCCCACGAGGAAGCCATTCCTCTAGTGGAGTGGGCCCTGACTCCTATGGGGCAATTAGTGCCCAGTGAGGAGTAGCACAGGTTAATAGCATCCACTATCCAACGGGAAATGCGTTGTTTCGAGACCGGAGACCCTTTGGTGCGGCCGCCAAAACAAACAAAGAGCTGATCCGACAGTCTGAAAGACAGTGATCGGTCTATGTAGGTCCTCAATGCCCTGACTGGGCAGAGTAGCTGCAGCTCTGGTTCGTCCGCCGAGGGAGGAAGAGCAGAGAGCGAGATGACCTGAGCTCTAAACGGAGTTGAGAGCACTTTAGGGACGTAGCCATGCCTAGGTTTCAGAACGACCTTAGAGTCACCAGGCCCGAATTCGAGGCATGCAGGGTTCACAGAGAGGGCCTGCAAATCGCCAACACGCTTTACCGATGCTAGTGCTAGTAGCAGAGCGGTTTTTAGTGTTAGGGGCCTGAGGTCGGCTGAACCCATTGGTTCAAATGGGGCTCCTTTCAAGGCCCTGAGGACCAACGAGAGGTCCCAGGAGGGAATAGTGAGAGGGCGAGGAGGATTCAAACGCCTAGCACCTCTCAAAAAACGGATCACGAGCCCGTTTCGTCCCACCGATTGGCCAGCAATAGGAGCGTGGAACGCTGCAATGGCTGCTACGTAAACCTTAAGCGTGGAAGGGGAGCGCCCCATTTCCAAGCGTTCTTGGAGGAAAGACAGTATGGAAGATACGTCACTCTCCACAGGGTCTATGTTGCGTGTTGAACACCAATCAACAAAGACTGACCACTTCTGGTCGTAGAGGCGCCTCGTAGATGGGGCTCTAGCCTGAGAAATGGTATTTAGGACGTCCTCGGGGAGGCTAGTCGGCTCCCATCGAGGGACCAGAGGTGCAGAGCCCAGAGCTGCGGCTGTGGGTGCCAGATTGTTCTGTTTGCCTGAGAGAGGAGGTCCCGTCTCAGGGAATCGGCCACGGGGCTCTTAGAGAGAGCCTGAATAGCTCTGAGGACCAAACCTGGTTCCTCCAGAGCGGGGCCACCAGAAGGACTCTGTGCTGGTCTTCTCTGATACGCCTGATGACCTGGGGGATCAGTGCGATCGGAGGGAAAGCATAAAGGAGCGTGCTGGGCCATGTGTGGGCCAGAGCATCTACTTCCTTCGAGAAAAATGTTGGGCAATGAGAGTTGTCTTCTGAGGCGAAGAGGTCTACCTCTGCCTTCCCGAAGAACTCCCAGATCGTGAGGACCACTTGGGGGTGGAGCATCCACTCGTCGGAGGGGGATGTTGCTCCGTGACAACATGTCCGCACCCAGATTGTTCCTGCCAGGAACATGAGTCGCTCTGAGCGACTGAAGCCTCGGAAGAGCCCATTCCAGCAGTCGTTTCGCCAGAGCGCATAAGCGGCTGGACGAAAGACCGCCTTGGTGGTTCAGGTATGACACCACCGTCATACTGTCTGACCGAACTAGAACATGACGTCCCGTCAAGTAAGCCTGAAAGAACTGAAGGGCTTTCATCACTGCTAGCATCTCTAGACAGTTGATGTGTAGATGGCTTTCCTCGTGGCTCCACGAGCCGAAGGCCGGTCTGCCCTCGCACACAGCGCCCCAGCCCAAGTTGGAGGCGTCTGTTGAGAGCACCGTCCTCCGTGAGACCGCCTGTAAGGGGACTCCGCGTTGGAACCATACTGGATCCATCCAAGGTTTCAGGGCTAGAAGACAGGCCCGATTGACCTTGAGACATAGGCGGCCGTGCCGCCATGCGCTGGGAGGAACCCGGAACTTCAACCAGTACTGAAGAGGCCGCATCCGAAGAAGGCCTAGCTGCAGCACCGGGGAGGCGGAAGCCATCAGCTCTAGGAGCCTCTGTAAAAATTTCAGAGGGAGATAGGCTTTGTTCGTGACAGATGCCGTGAGCTGCTGAATTGCCAGGGCGCGCTCTGGCGAGACTACTGCCGTCATACGGACCGAGTCGAAAACTGCTCCCAGAAACGAAATTCGTTGAGTGGGGCATAGCGAGCTCTTGGCTAAGTTGACCCTGAGACCCAGGCATTGTAGATGGCTGAGGAGCACGGATCTGTGGCGTTCCAGCTCGTCTCGCGAACGGGCTAAGATGAGCCAGTCGTCGAGGTAATTCAGAACCCGGATTCCCATCTGTCTCAGAGGGGAAAGCGCTCGCGTCCATGCACTTGGTGAAAGTGCGGGGAGCCAGAGACAGCCCGAAGGGCAGGACCGTATATTGGTATGCCACCCCTTCGTATGCGAATCTCAAGAATCGTCTGTGACGGGGGGCTATCTGGATGTGAAAATACGCATCCTTCAGGTCCAGCGAGCAGAACCAGTCCTCGGGGCAAATGTGCGCGAGGATCTGCTTCAGCGTCAGCATTTTGAACTTCCGTCTCATGAGGGAGTGATTCAAAAGCCTGAGGTCTAGGATGGGTCTGAGACCGCCATCCTTTTTGGGACTAGAAAGTAGCGGCTGTAAAAGCCTGTCTCGCTCTCTGACGGAGGAACCATTTCCACAGCTCCTTTTTCCAGCAACGACATGACTTCGGCCCGGAGGACATGAGCGTCGTCCGGATTGACCGATGTTTGAAGCACCCCGGCGAAGCGGGGGGGGCCGTCGTGCAAACTGGAGCGAGTAGCCCTGGTTTACGATCCCCATGACCCATTCTGACACATCGGGGATGGCCTGCCAGGCCTCGGCCCGAGTGGCTAGGGGTTGAATAATGTTGGGTGACAGACCGCCGTTGAGAGGGTCGTACACCGCGAGGGGTGGAAGAGGAAATTTGCTCTTTTTGTGATGAGGTAAAAATTTGTCCGCCGTGAAAACGGCGTTTGGAGTGGGCGCAACAGGTGTGGGCCCAGCTGTCACTTGGAGTATGTTTCCCACGCCCGGAAATAAACGAGGCGGAGGGGAAATTACCCGTGGGAGCTTTTGGGGTGGTCCGGTCGTAACGGGACGGTCCCCATCCTCTTCCTGTCCGACGAATCAGGACGACTTCGGAGGCACCGGGTCCAGCACAATCCTGGGCCGGGGTCCCTGGCGCCTCGGGAAGGGAGGGCGCTTCGCAGGGCGCGAGCGCTGGCGATGCTCCTGGGGCGGCGCTGCCTGTGTTGCAGGTGGGGCTGGTTTGTTCTGCTGAGCCGGCGCAGTCCTGGGGCGGCTAGACGCAGAAGCGGAGCTGGAGCGCTTAGGCAAGAAATGCCTCATAGCCTGAGACGATTTCTGCGCGGCAGTAAAGCGCTCAGTGAAGCCATCCACTGCAGGCCCGAAGAGACCAGAAGGCGAGACCGGGGCGTCTAAGAAGGCCGTCTTGTCTAGGTCTTTGATCTCCGTTAGGTTGAGCCACAGGTGGCGCTCCAACACGACCAGGCTGGCCATGGAACGACCGATGGCCTGGGCCGTAGCCTTCGTAGCTCGCAGGGCAAGATCCGTGGCGCTGCGGAGATCTTTGAAGGCTGGCGCGTCGATTCCAGACTCATCCAGAGAGCGGAGGAGTTTGGCCTGGAATGCTTGAAATATGGCCATGGTGTGGAGCGCAGAGGCAGCTTGGCCCGCCGAGGTGTAAGCCCGTCCAGCCAGAGTAGAGGTGGTCCGACAGGGCTTGGAAGGAAGGGCCCCTTCGTCTTCCAACCCACAGCCGCGGGAGGACAGAGGTGAGCAGCCACCGCTTCATCTAGGGGTCGCAAGCGCTCGTCTCCCTTCCCCCCGCCGCCGTCGACGGCGGTGAGGGCGGAGCGGTGCGTAGTGTGGAGGCGGGCAGAGTAAGGAGCGCGCCACGACTTCGTCAGCTCTTCGTGGACCTCAGGAAAGAAGGGCGCTGAACGCTGGCGAGGTGCTTGGCGGCGGCCTGGCAGAAACCATTCGTCCAGGCGGCTGCGAGACGGCTCCTCTGGAGGGGCCCACTCGAGGTCCAGCTCTTCAACGGCTCTAGACAGGATGCGGAAGAGCTCGGCATCCATGCCCTGGCCATGCTCGATGGGTTCCAAGGGAGGCGGTGGAGCGGGGTCTTCCGGCTCGCCAGCCCATCCTTCCGCTTCGGAAGCCGCAAGAGACATGGAGTCGTCTTGTTCGTCGTCTGTTCCCCCGAATGAGACGAGGTCACTCGCTTCTGCGGAGGGACGCTGCTCAGGGCGAGAGAACAGAACTGGAGAGAGTTCCCTGGGAGGAGAGGGCGAGGCACGCGGGGGCTGGGCCGGCGTGAGCTCGCTCAACTCCTGGCGCTGAGTCGCTCTACCCCGCTGTCTTTTCCTCGCCGGACCGCGGGAGGAAGGAGACGGGAGGGCGCGAGCGGCGAGATCGCCCTCAGTGAAGAAGGCGACCCGCGAGCGCAGGGAAGCGAGACTCATGCGTACTCGCAGTGCGGGCATGAGTCTCCAGCGAGCGCGCCGTCTGCGTGGGGCTTGCCCAGGCAAGCGACACACTCGCTGTGTCCATCGTCGTCGTGCAGGGGGCCCTGCAAGTACCACATGAGTGGCGGGGCATCGTGAGACGCCGCTGCCGTGGAAACGGCAATTGGGTGGCTCTTTTAGAGCGGCGAGGGCCGCGGAAGCTCTTAAAGCGGTGAAAACCGCTGGAAATCGCTCTTTAGAGCGGCGTTTAAGCCGCGGATGAAGCTCTCAGGCGGCGCGCCGGATGGCGGCAGGGGACGCACAGGAAGCGGCCGGAAGCGGGAAGCGGGAGGCGGCGGCTCGGCGACGGCGCTAGAAGCTGCAGTCCGCGAGGGCGCCGGCGCTTTCTTCCACCGGCGAGTCCAGGCGAGTCCGCTGCGGGAGCCTCTTCAGACGGCGGCGAGAGCAGAAGGCGGCGAGCTTCTTCGGCTTCAGGCGGAGATCAGCGAAGAGAAGTAGATGTCGTCGCTGAAGGAGAAAACACTGAAATCCTATGGCGAAACGCCTGCTTATATAGCCCTATACCCCGCCCATTTCGGCGGGAATATTCGCGCGCTTTGTCGCCATAGGCCGCGCAGCTATGCCGCGCCGCCATTGGTTCAACAACTTGTCTATGAGTGAACCAATGACGGTGCAGTTACACTGCGTTATTGAAAAAGGCTTCAGCAGCGGGGAAAAAGGGAGACCTTTCCCCATACGCAGTACGAGTGAAGTATCGAAAGGGAACAGTACATTAGAAACAACTGAGATAAAGAGATCATATTTCTTTCTTTCCTATGGGCATGTTTGTTCATGCATGCAATTTATGTCCATTTCTGAGGCGGATGTTTGTTAGACTGCTGTATACGCGATTATCTGCGGTCTATATGCTGTGCAGAGGTCACTAAAGGTTATTTAGGACACACCTCCTGTGTCCTCCCCTTTGGGCGGAGATGTGTGGACACTGACCCAATTCTGTCAGATCACTATGTGCTTGTGTGTATATGCACTTAACGTATGTATGTTAGTGTAATTGCATATGCGTGCTTTTAGTGTGGCAGGAATGATCGTTACTCCACATACACCAAAACTCACATACACACAGTCCAGTTACAATTAAATCCCCAGGTTATATCACAGCAAATGGACGCAGGTCACGAACAATAGTTCATGTGCACATGTCATAGGCATTGGGTTTATTGACACTGTCTGACACATTTTAAAAGGGGTAATTGTGCGTATGCAATCACACATAGAGTTATGAAAAGTATGTTTCTATTTTGCAGTCCAAATATGCTTTCAAATGTGATTTCTGTATATATTTGTGTGTTTGTTTGTTTACTTTTCACAGCCTGATGAATTCTGGTCATTTTGAAAATGACAATTAAATATTGCAGCACTAAAGGCTAATGATATGTAAAGAACAGCACTGACATTTATTTTGGTTACTTTGGTGTTTTTCCCATTCTTTTTCTCCACAGGGATTACAAACAGTTATTCAGTAAAAGTTCAAAGCAAGGGATCAAACCAGCAATCTCCAAGATAAATCATAACCTTACACACTTTGATTTGAAACTAAAGAGTATATTAAAATCAGGAAAAATAAGTCTTTTGTAATGATTAAACTACAATCCCATGAAGCATTATGAATGATGCAATCAAATAAAAAATATTGGTACAATATAAAACTATCAATTTACAGGCAGTCTATTGAAGGGGTAGATTCTGGAATCCACTGCTGCTTCAATATATAACTTTTAAGTGATTTATAGTCAAGTTATTAACCAATATTTATTCTTCTAAATATTGAAGCATCTTCAAACATAGAGAATAATGATGAATATTGTCTGTTCCTCTACCGGGGACTTCAACGGACTTCAGCCTTGGCTGAAGTTATCTATGTATCTGTGTATGTGCGCTAGTATCCCTTGTTACAATTTGCACCCTGGATGATGGAATGACTTGTTTTTCCTGACAAATTGGCACTAAGAAGAGCAGTTCTATGACCTTGGAGAGTCACTCCATGCCTAAACCAGGGTTTTGTTGTCATCTGTATAATCTATGGAGACATGCTTCTGTCTATCAATCCATCTGTCGATCATTTCTAACTTTAAGTATTTCTTATCCAATCAGAATCATTCAACCTGAAGTAATAACGTAGTTAGTGGACTCAGGTAGATTATAATTGCTGCTGAATTGAATGTGTACGCAGAGCAGTCTATGAACTCCTTCCTGAGTATTGAAGCTGACCTCTGCTGATGAAACTGCAAACTATCCTTAAAGGGTTAGTTCACCCAAAAATGAAAATTCTGTCATTTATTACTCACCCTCATGTCGTTCCACACCCGTAAGACCTTTGTTCATCTTCAGAACACAAATTAAGATATTTTTGATGAAATCCGATGGTTCAGCGAGGCCTGCATAGACAATGGTACTTCCTCTCTCAGGATCCATTAATATACTAAAAACATATTTAAATCAGTTCATGTGAGTACAGTGGTTCAATATTAATATTATAGAGCGACAAGAATATTCTTTGTGCGCCAAACACAAACAAAAACGACTTTTTAACAATAATCTTTAACAAAAAACTTTTTAACAATAATCTTTTAACAATAATCTAGTGATGGCCGATTTCAAAACACTGCTTCAGAGCGTTATGAATCTTTTAGGTCGAATCAGTGATTCGGATCGCATGTCAAACCGCCAAACTGCTGAAACCATGTGACTTTGGCGCTCCAATCCACTTATTTAATTCGTAAAGCTCCAAAGCTTCAAGAAGCGGTGTTATGAAATCAACCATCACTAGATATTGTTAAAAAGTCGTTATTTTGTTTTTTTTTGCACACAAAAAATATTCTTATCACTTTATAATATTAAGATAGAACCACTGTACTCACATGAACTGATTTAAATATGTTTTTAGTACATTAATGGATCTTGAGAGGGGAAGTACCATTGCTGTCTATGGAGGCCTCAATGAGCCATCAGACTTAATAAAAAATATCTTAATTTGTGTTCTGAAGATGAACAAAGGTCTTACAGGTGTGGAACAACATGAGGGTGAGTAATTAATGACATTATTTTCATTTTTGGGTGAACTAACCCTTTAAATAAAATTTTCTTCAATTTATTTATTTATTTATTTATTTATTTCTGACTCCAGGGCTTCATTCATCATATCTGGACTTTGGGTATTAAATTGTAAATTCCCCTACAATGTATTTTTTATTAACAGTGCATACACATACACACTACCATCTAAAGTTTAGGGTCATTAAGAACTTTTGTTTAAAGAAATTAATACTTTTATTCAACAAGAATGCATTAAATTGATCAAAAGTGACAGTAAAAACATTTTTAGGAAAGATTGCTATTTCATATAAATTCTGTTCTTTTGAGAATTCTAAAATTTTGCTTTGCCATTAAACTAAATTACATTTTATTGAAACGTAAAATAGTAATTACATTTTATTGAAACATAAAATAGTTATTCTTAAGGGCTGTTTACACAGTACTGTTTTCAATTAAAAACAGAAAACATATGCGTTTTGGTCGTTCATTTTCACAACAACAGCATTTTGGGGGCCTGAAAATGCAAACTTTTGCAAGTTTTAGAAAACGATACCATTATTGTCTCTGTGTAAACTACAAAAACATGAATTTGTGTGAGAACAGTGATGTCCTGCGCATGCGTTTTACGTGTTCAGTCTATAGGCGCGTAATGTTTCTTTACAAAGTGACCGCCAACTACTGGCCTGGCATCATAATACAGCATTTTTAGTCATTTTCGCGGATCAATGTGAACGGAAATTATTTTGACAATGTTGTTGTCTGTACATGACACTTTTAAATGCAAAGAAAAAACATTTTTAGTGCATCATTGTCGTGTAATTAACATACCCTGAATTGTAACAGTATTTCAAAATATTACTGCTTTTACTGTATTTTTGATAAATAAATGCAGCCGTGGTGGTGAGCATAAGAGACTTCTCTCAAAGACATAAAAAATGTCCAACCTCAAACTTGAATGTTAGTGTAGTTTCAGCTGTTTGTGTAAGTAGTTTCTGAACTATTTTGTCTTTATGTGTTTGTGTTGATTCTTTGGTGGATTGTTTTCTTTAGAGATTTGTTCAACACCTGGAATTTTCCTATTAAATAAGATTTTTTTTAAGTTGAAAAAATGCTGATGACTTTTACAGAAGCATATACCATTGATTAATTTATTTTTATTTTTTTATCAAATTCTCTGCGGTGAAAATGAATGAGATTTTTACTTTAAGGGACCTGGCTGATGCATTCATTTATTTTGAATATAGTCACAGCTAAAGAACTGTTTCTTCATTGTGTATGCAGCTGTAGCATTGTATTGTCCAATAAGCATTCAGCACTAGTGCTATGTGTTTTAAAATACTTTTATATATTTTATATAGGTTATATCATGTTTTATGCAACTAAAAGACACATTTCTTCTGGTCTCTCTCCACAGTTTCAGTCTTTGCAGTAAAACCTGGCTGATTTAGACCATGTTCTGTCAAACTCCAGGCCAACCCAATCTCATTCACAACAGGAGATTTCTGTCTATTCCTCCACTTTAATTCTCTTTCATCTCTCTCTCTTCATTTCAGTCCTTCATTCATTCACAAGCAAAAGTTTCAAACTAAATTCTCAGATGTAGTTCTGTAATGCTCACCTGAAATGACTTTTTTAACGAATGACTTACAGTACTCTAGCCTTCATAACACGAAAACACCATTTATCATCACAGCCATGAGCATATAAAACTATGTTATGAATTATGTTTTGGTGAAAAAAAAAAAAAAATTATATTTTAAAAACTACTATAAAAGGGTGGAATTTGGTGCCTTTAACTAATACCACATTATACTTAAATATATAAATTTAATAGACATGCATTTCTCTCTGTCTCTTTCTGGATCGTATCATTTGCTGTAACTAGATTCTTGCATCATTCTTCTCTGGGCAGACTGTGTTCTTTAAGGACATATAAAATAAGATATCTCTAACGCTCCACACCAATCTAGTGTTTCTCTCCAGAGGCTTGTTCTAGAATAGAAGTGTCAGACTCCAAATAATTGCAACTGCATTCTTTCTCCGTTTCTTCTGATTCTTGTTTTTTTTTTTTTTTTTTCTCTGTTCGTTAGACTATGTTGGTCAAAGGGTCCTCCTCCCTCTTGCATGTGAAGTGATACTCCAATGCAGGAGTGTCCAATCCTGTTCCAAAACATCTGCCTGGAAAGATGTGTTTAATAAGGGTTGGAGCTAAACTCTGTAGGGTTGGCCTCCTTAATTTTAATGTGCATTTGAAAATGTAATTTTTTGGATGTTTAAAGTACAATAACGGTGTTAACAAAAAGCACCTTTTCTGGGAAGTCTAAACACAGACATTTTCATTCTAGATAGCATTTGATTGGACAAAAATGAGTATAGTGCAGGATAAATAACCAATATTTTGGGTCTTTTTCCTGAGAAGAAAATATTTAAGTTTTAAATGCATATATCTGCTAAAACTTCAGATAAAACTTCATCTTCACCTGTTATTAAGGCCCAAGCCCCGAAACAGCGAAAACGACCAACATGAAGTCAGATATTTTGGTTTGAATGAGGATATTTTGAGTAATAAGGCTCTGAGTTTTTAAGTACTCCTTGTAGGAGATTCATGCAATCACCACCAAACTTGGTCAACATAAAACAAAGACACTGAAGATGCTAAATTGCGAATGATTATAGGATATTTTGAACAGTGTTGCTATGGTGAGGGATTAAATGACAAAAAAAGAGAACCACAAAGTGTCTCATATCATGTAAAATCATTGTATGTTTTAAATTAAATTAAGATTGTATGTTGCCCATCATGCACAGGTTTTGTTAAGCCACCAGGATGGCACCAGGGGTTTGGACCTCTCATCACTGCTTGCAGCTATATTTAAACTTTGAACTTTACAAATCATATATTTTACCTTTTAGTCTATGTACAATAGCTGTTGATGACGGTTGTTGATAGGCTGCTATTACAGACTGGTCTGAAATCGGCTGCGAGGGTAAGTTTTCTGCCAGAAGAGAGAATTCCTGGTCTGTCAGTGCACAATGCCTGGAAGTCCATGCTGTTCCAAGTTCTAGCGCTGGTGGATTGACATTTCGAGCACGAGGCTCTAAACGATATTTCTGCGGTCAGGCTGAAGTTGTAATCTAATAATCTAAACTCCATTACATGCATCAGACTCTGATGAAATCAGACATACAATATAGTGTCTCGCACTGTCCCTGCCCCTCACCCCAACCTCTCACTCTCTTTCTTTTCTTGATTTGTTTGCATATTATTCTTTCATTCTCTCCACTGATTACTGTGAAATTAATAAGCAAGAAATGAAGAATTAAAGATCACAACTCAATCCATCTGATACTACAAAATTTTGGGGGGTGGGGACACTATTTCTGAATGACATCATGTGACATGTTATATATATTGCTTGCCTCTATTCTCTCTGCACTCCATCGTTTGTTCCTCATTGTAGATGATTGGGTGATGGGTGGGCAACCTGCGCTCCTCTCTGGAGATGCGTAACTTAATGAACTGCTAAATGGCAATTGAAATAGTTCCCTGTCATGGCCCCTTTTCCCAATGGGAGTCTGACGTTCACGTCATAATTAATAATAACTGTATGACGATAACTGCAGGGATCTGGTACCCTGGTGAGGTGCGGACTCTGACCTAGTGAGAACAAATACGGGAGAATAATTGTTTGTTTTAGATTACTGATGAGATTTTGCTGCTTAAGGATTGTTGAAATGGTTAGGTTGGTTTTGGCTGTTTGTTGCTTCAACCCGGTTATTATTTTCTCTTTTTTGAGAGCTGTTGATCAATGTCAGTCAGGGTTGGTATAAATCAGTTCACAAATTGCTCTTCAGTGGCTAAAGCACACCACATTCATTCCACTCCTTTTTAATGGCTGGCTTAGAGAAGGTACATGAGGGAATATCATTATGCTTGGATAAGGAATGAGTTCGATAAGAAATTTATATCAAGAGTCACAATGTAGAGTTAAAGCGGAAATCAAAGTATGGAGTCAATATGATGTTATAATCAGTGTTGGGTAAGTTACTTTAAAAAAGTAATTAATTACAAGTTACTAATTACATATTCAATAGTGTAATGAGATTACTGTACAAATTACTCTCTCCAAAAAGTATTTAATTACTTATTACTAGTTACTTTCTAAGTCCTATATCAACCTCGACGAGTTAATAAATAATACAAGGATAGACATGAAATGGCTCTTTTAATTCTTTCAAATAAATAATATAAAACTACATAAATTATTCTGGTCACACTTTAGATTAGGGTCCAGTTCTCACTAATAACTAACTATTAACGTTTTCCTCAAACTCCTAATTACCTCTTATTAATACTTGGTTAAGTAGTTAAGTTTAAGTATTGGGTAGGATTAAGGATGTAGAATAAGGTATTGCAGAATAAGGCATTAGTATGTGCTTTTTAAATACTAATACATAGCCAATATCCCATTAATATTCATGCTAATAACCAACTAGATAATAGTGAGAATTGGACACTAAACTAAAGTGTTACCATTATTCTTATGTACTCACCAAAGTATTTAAAGTGAGAAGGATACATAAAAACTTTTCCAAAGGAAAAGTAATTCATTTACAGTAACTGATTACTTGACAACTAGTTACACCCAACACTGGTCATACTGAAAGCAAAATGGTTAACAATGATATTACGATTGAATTCCAGTGGATTTACAATAGATTCACAGTGATACACAGTTCACAATATAGAAGGGGTGTAACGATATTCAAACCGAACTGAAAAACCACAATTCACCACCCACGGTACGTACCGCGATACTCTCATGGCGTACCGAACATTCCCCCTGCTGCCCCGCCCAGCTCTGTCCCATTGGATCTACATAATGAATACAGTGTTGTAGCCTAATCACCATTGACCACCAATAAGCTCCATGTTTCGTTACTTTTGATAAGAAACAAAGTGTCATCTTTCAAATTCTGTCTATTTTATCATGAAATTCAAACAAAAAAATGCCATTTTGACGCTCTTTAATGTGCCATGACAGATCTCTGTACATGCGCCTCAGTTCATGCGTCAGCGCGGAGCAAGAGTGAATGTGATCATCCCTTCCTCTTTAATACTACAGTAGTCAACATTTGAAGTGGATCAAAAAAGGTTAATCAAAGTTGTCCTAAGAAGAAGGTTTTAGGACAACTTTGATGAAACGTTTTGATCCACTTCAAATGTTGACTACTATAGTTACAGAATATACATGAATGAACATCTGAAGGTATGTTGAAAGACACAGTACAACTTACTGAAAGTGTAATATCTTGTGTAATCGCTCAATCAGTGTTTCACTGGCGGAAAGATGTCAATAAAACAGCTTGTAAACACTGTGTCTGTTACGAATGGAGACTCAGGCAGGAGATCCAAGTGCAGCATTTATTTACAAGTTGAGCGTAGTCGTACAGGCATGGTCAAACGGGGCAAACAGGAACATCAGAGACAGGCAGGAACGTAGTCAGAGAACAGGCAGTGGTAAAAAGGCAGGCAGCTATCAATCACCGAACAGTAGAACCAGACAGGGATCAGAAACAGGAACCGGAACAGACAGGATAAACAGGACAAACGCTTGGAAATGTTACACTGGGAAAACAAGACCTAGCAATGAAGTGATGTGTGTAAGAGTCTTTTATAGTCCTGGTAATGAGCTGCAGCTGGGTGTTGTGATTAGTGATTAGTGTGAAGTGTGTGCAGGTGAGTGGCAGAGAGGATGATGGGAGATGTAATCCGGGAACTGACAGGAACAGACAGTGTCACAGCATTTATCTCAGGTGAGTCCACAGCTTGTTAGTTCGCCAGAGAAATGAACTCTTTTGCTAAATTTATTCACTATATTAGCCTATATATTCATTATATTTTCTTAACTTGTTAGTGATGTCTTGATTATTTAATGTATGTTTAAATAAATCTGTCATGAAAATGACAGCCACTGTGTAAATAATTATATTTCAACAACGAATTGAAGTAAAAACATAATTTTATAATTCGATTTAGAAGTTAATGCAAAAACTGCCTTTGTGCAGTTTACATGTTTGCATACAATTTGTTATTTGAGTGTTGATTATTATATGTAAAATTAAATGGCAACTGAATTTAGGCAAATAGTTAGGGATCTGTTGTTAACCTTTAATATTATAGTAATGTGCCAGTAAGGCTATAGATTACAGCATTAGCAGAGCTAATTTTTTATCCTTAAGAAATGACATTTGATGACAGAGACAAAATTTGTTCAGTAAATCCCTGTTTAACTAAAAAAAAACAATTTTGATGCTTTTTCTCCCCCTCCTGTACCAAACCGTACCATACCAAAATATGACTTTAAAACTGAGGTACGTCCCGAACGGTACACAAAACTGACGGTTACATGCCTACAATATGGTCACAAAAAGAGCCAAAATGGATCTTGTTTTATTTTCTAGCGAACATATGATATTGCTTTTTTTCTGATAGATTATTTTATGTTTAAGTGTCTGATAACTGATATGCAGATTTTTAAAAAGTCAAGCTAGGATCCAAACAATATATCAAACAATTGCGTTATGCAAATTATTTAGGTTACACCATCCCTGTATACCATTCACCCTGTGCTTCTGTTTCGACAAAGTAGAAAGCAGAGTAATATACTGAGTAGGAAGTAATATATAATACAGATATATATAAATATACTGTCAAATTGGAACTGCAAAAGAAATCACAGTTGAGTGTTTGGAAGATAAAACTTGTAGTGTTTTCTGAAAGTAAAGGTCAGGTATCAATGGAGAATCACACTGAAGAGACATAAAGTACTGTATGTTGAACCTCACAGATTAAATCATTTTCATTTACTGTATATAGAAGGAATTGTCCTGCTGTTCTTGAGCATCCACAGGAGGTTCAGCTTAACTTTTTGAGACAGACTTTGTAGAGCGATTTCTCACTGAAGAACAATGTGTACGGCAGGAAAAGCGTTTGATATCCATCCTTGGATCTGCTCCATTGGAGTTGGAGAATTCTGTTCTCTGAGGGCAGGCGGTCCCTCGG
Organism: Chanodichthys erythropterus; assembly: GCF_024489055.1. Lineage (NCBI taxonomy): Eukaryota > Metazoa > Chordata > Actinopteri > Cypriniformes > Xenocyprididae > Chanodichthys > Chanodichthys erythropterus. The sequence goes on along the minus strand of NC_090223.1, from coordinate 26,775,773 downwards.
GATAGAATTCAATCAAACACACAAGGCTCGCCACAGAAAACGCCGTACTTCTCATTAATAATGCATAATCCCACTCAGGAAGAAAGAGCAATCAACATGCATATTCATTTAGCTTTTTAAATATTACTGTCCATCCCTTTTTAGGCTTTGAAGAGCATTTACAGCAAGGATGAGAGAGAATGAGAGAGCAAGACAGGGGGAAAAAAGATAAAGGAAGGGTAAAATAACCTAATATGCAAAAGAAATATTGACTGCCACAAGGAAAAAAGAGAGTAAGACGAGGCCACATTGCTTTATCGCTTCAGAAGAGGAATTGAGTTTGTGCGGTTGTGTGTGTGTGTGTGTGTGTGTGTGTGTGTGTGTGTGTGTGTGTGTGTGTGTGTGTGTGTGTGTGTGTGTGTGTGTGTGTGTGTGTGTGTGTGTGTGTGTGTGTGTGTGTGTAAGATCAGCTCTTTTGTCACACCTCTCCAACTACACACTTAGAATTTACATGAATTGGCTCTGATATAATTTGACAAATAATGAGTAGTGACAGCGATGGCTTGTGTGACTCTACTGGCTCTCTCTCTCTCTCTCTCTCACACACACACACACACACACACACACACACCTTTTTCTGTCAAACAAATACATTTGGCCCCAGATCTATGCCACAACACACAACCTGACACAGTTTACTGCTGTCAAAATGCATTTATTTACACACACACACACACACACACACACACACACACACACACACACACACACACACACACACACACACACACACACACACACACACACACACACACACACACACACACACACACACACACACACACACACACACTCATACTTGAATATGGGGTTTACAGGGACTCTCTACAGGTGTAATGGTTTTTATACTGTACAAACTATCTCCTAACCCTAAACCTCCCCATCACAGAAAACGAGTATATATATATATATATATATACTTAAACTTATATATGTATATGATATTACACTATAATAGAATACTGAAGAATATCTGAGCTAGCTTAAAGACATGAGAACCAGGCAAATGTTTTGTTTATATTCAATATAATTTTGCAATGTTCAGAGGCTTTCAAAGGCAAATTCTTTGCAATTATTTGTGCCTTTAATTTAAACTGTCTTTTCCTAAATAGTGCTACTTGCACTAGCAACATCCTGGTAACCACCCAGACCACACCACCAACTGCATAGCAACACCCTGGAAACCAGCCAGAACACTCTAGCACCATGTGGCAGTGAGTTTTGCATGGACAAGCACCACTCACATTTTCTTAAGAAAATCTGAACATTTATCCCCGTTTAATTTCTCCTCTCATCATTAAACAGTTTCTTTGTTAGTGTGGGAGAGTAAGAGGAAAATGCGCATTAAGGCACACTGACTTGAGCTTGAACAATATGGAACAAAATCAAGCAGGACAGATCAACTGGGACAAGGTTGTATGCAGATGTTTGCATTATTAGCATATTTCTAGCTGATATTTTCCATATTCTTGAGCATAAGGGCTTCAGTGAGATGCTGTAATGCACATCTGGGGATTTACAACACAGACTGAAGTACGTAACTGACAGAGCAAGAGGAAGTGTGTGTGTTTGCATCAGTATGTGGTCTCTTGATGCAAGCTACTCAAAGAATTGGTTGGATGAATATAAACACATTTTTTTTAGTCTTTTATGCTCACCAGTGCTTGCATTTATTTGATCAAAAATACAGTAAAACTGTAATATTGTGGAATATTATTACAATTTAAAATAACTGTTTTCTATGTGAATATATTTTAAAATATACTTTATTCCTGTGATCAAAGCTGAATTTTCAGCATCATTACTCCAGTATTCAGTGTCACATGATCCTTCAAAAATCATTCTAATATGATGATTTGCTGCTCAAGAAACATTTATTATTATTATTATCAGTGTTTAAAACAGTTGTGCTGCTTAATATTTTTTTGTGGAAACTGTGATTCTTTTTTCAGAATGATTTCATAAACAGTTCAAATGAACAGCATTTTTTTTGATATTTTGTAACAATATAAAAGTCTTTAACTTTTGATTAATTTACTGAATAAAAGTATTAATTTATTTAAAAAAAGATTAATAACGAGATTATTATGGGACATTTCCTAAAAATAACATGGCTTAAAAATATCATGATTAAACCATTAAGCAACCATAAAGCAAAAAGTATGTACCGTGGTATTCTCTGAAATACCTTGTAAATACCATGGTCTGTGAATTTCAGTTTCATGGTATATTTCTGAATCCCCTGGTATTACCATCTGATGCCTTCACCGTACCATAGTCTTTTTTTGTAAGTATACCCTGGTACCATTCTTAACTCTTTACCTGCCAGTGTTTGTTTTTTAAAAGTTGCCAGCCAGTGCCAGCATTTTTTTTTCATATATATAATTTTTTCACGAAATCTTCATGCCCCAGGAATATTTTGTTATTTGAATATCTGAGCATATATATAAAAAAAGAACTGAGCTTTTGCTTTTAAAAAAAATGTTCTAGCTTCATGCATTCTTTATTAAATAACACTTGAATGTGGGTAAATTTCATTTTAAAACAAAATTTTGAACAAAATGCTGAGAAAATTACGTTTTAGTCCGGATCCGATTCAGAACGATGATCAAAACATAAATGGAGTAGATCACGTCAATATGCTGTTTAGTGTCTAGTTCATGTCTGTAATGAATGCTTCTATCGCTTGTTTCTGCTGCTTCTTTTATTTTTCCGCTTCTCAATGGACTGAAACTAATTTAATGACACATATTCCACTTGATCCACAAGCCACGTACAAAAACCTAACATACACACACCAAAATTATTAGCACAGGACATTAGCAGGTCTCCACAGACTTCATGCGTGTGTCATCAGATCCTGTATAGCAGATACAGCAATCAGCGGTAAGTACAGCCCAGCCATTTATAACATTGATGGACCAACACGATTCATACGTACAGTCTGTGTGTGTGTGTGTGTGTGTTTGTGTGTGTGTGTGTGTGTGTGTGTGTGTAGGTGTAGGTGTGTGTGTGTGTGTGTGTTAAAGAGATCGGTGTGCATGTAGTACAATGCAATTCATTCACTCAGCAGCACAGCCTGACCCAATCTCTACAAAGTGCTTGCAAAGCAATTGTGAGTTTGTGTGTGTGTGTGTGTGAGAGTGTGTAAGTGTGTGTGTGTTTGGCTGAACGCGCTCAGTTAAACCTGATTGATGCTCTTACACACACCGGCAGCATTCTGACCTTCAAACCACCTCCAATCCCCGTCCCTCCCTCTCCCTGCTCTTCAGATGGTACGACCCTGTTCCGCCCCTATCAGAGCACAGTCGGGCTAGGTCAATGTACCTTTAGAGAAGGGGTGTTCACCAACACTCATGCAGCTCTCTAATTGGACTGCATAGAAGAACCAGAATAAAAAAGACTAGCAACTATTGTTGAAAATGGCAGAAATTGAATGACAAAGGGAAGATGAGAGGTTTTTGAAGGCCTTTTGAATCACATTTGAGTTATTATTCATGCAGTTACTTGTGTTTTGGGAGAAGGGCGATGAATGAAAGGGAAAAAAAGACAGGGATGAGAATAGACAGGATGGAGGGAGAGAAGAAGGCATGTATGATGTCTAACATAAAGACCAGCTGCTCTACTGTCACACTAAATAACCCTCACTCTTTTTTCCTCTTTTCTTATGCCTCTCTCTCTCATGATGTGCTGATGCTGTCACTGCGAATGCATGTTTATAAGAAGTGTGTATGTCATATGGTTGTTCGTTGTGGTTATTTAGAGAGAAACTGGTGTGTATGTGTTTAGTTACAAGGATGTATAATGCTCAAGTCATGAGAGACTGTGCATTAAAGGGATTGTTCAGACAAAAATTACAATTCTGTCATTGTTTCCTCACTGTATGACTTTCTTTCTTCTGTGGAACAATTTTTGAAGATTCCATGTCTTTTTCCATTCAATTACAATGAAGCAATACTGTAGCTTTCAAGCTTCAAAAAGGACAAAAATACCCCATGAAAGTAGTCCATGTGGATGTATATTCTACAGACCCATAAGGGGACATGGTGATGGTTAAAAAAAAATTGATTGAAGGAAAAAATTATATTTAATGCATTTGAGTTCCCTTGAGAGTCTTTGATATTTGCTATAGCTAATAAAGAACACAAAGTTTCTCAAGGGGAGCGTAATACATTTGCGAGAGAACACAACAAAAGTTGTGAGAGAACGCAGAAGCATTGAAATGTAATTTTACAACACCTTCCATCTCTTTTTCTTCTTCTTCCCCATCACCATGTCCCCTTGGGCTCCATAATATTCCAAATTTTTTGAAGGACGGAATTCCTACAGACCACTTTTTTGACATTAAGTTGTATAGTTGTATATATAAGTTGTATTATACATTTTCATTTTTTTTCTTTGAAATTTAGAAAGGTTTAGAAATACTTGTCATGCTCTTTTTCATGCACATAAATCTAAATCAGAGCATTTCTTCTGACACAGCTTTTGCAGGATTTGACCATCCGTTTTCCACAGAGCAATGAAAAACAGTTGGATTTGAGGACATCTGAAAACATCTGTCACATATACGAAGGTCAAACTAGATGAGTCTCTCTCACACACACACACACACACACACACGCATCGCGCCTACAGCTTGTCTATCTTAATACATACAATTTTTGGAAAGTCAAATACCAGATTAGTTTTTAACTCAAACTCACTTATGCACACATTTTTCAATCCATTGCATTGAATTCCTCTGTATAGAAACTAGGGGTATTACTACAAACTCATACAATAAGTTGGTGCAAGAAACCAACTAAGATTTAACTTATTTTCTAATAATCTTCTCTTCCAGCCATTGTGATTCAAATCAATCAATGAATCAAAACTTTTCATTCCATGAATGACTTATTTATAAGTCAGGCATCACTATTTCTCGGTTGAACACACTACTTCAAGAAGACTTTTATGATGCTTTTGTGTCCTTTTTGAGGCTTTCAAATCTCAGTTCCTCATTCATTGTGATTGCATGGAAAAGAGTGACAGGCTTTTGTGTTCCACAGATGGATTGGAAGGACATGAATGTGACTTTAAACCCATATATCTAACTAAATTTTGGATGGAATGCGAAAAATGCCGAAAAAAAAAAAAAAAAAAAGAACTCGCCACATAAGCATTCTAGGATTAAAGTCACGTATTAACAGAAATGCATAAATACGTCATCCTTCTATGCTTGACATTTCGGTGTCTCTGTTCAGACCACATGTACCATCTGCCTTGTGACATTTAAACCTCTTTCAGATGGAAGGAGAGGGGTTGAAAGGGCAACATTTTCCACTGTTCTGAGTTTTTCGTATTTTCAGGCTTTCCACTCCATTTCCTAAAAAGCATATCTCAACTTGATCTCTCGTTCTTTCTCCCTCTCGCTTACTCTCACATTGTACTTTTCTCTTTCCCCTTTAATCATACTCCTTTCACACAGACATCAATGCATGTTTGATTGACATATTCTATGACAGCTTTATGATTGGTGCATTTGCAGGAAGCTTCCTGTTGTTAAATTGCCATGGCGACATGCCGACATCGATCCTTTCAAAGTGCAACTTTAACTGAATTGCACAGTTGCACCAGATGATTATGGGTCTGACCACAGTACAGTACGTTGTTTTGTTAGCTTTGGAAAAAGATTGGAGAGAATGAGTTTGGAGAGAATTTTTTTTTTTCGTTTGGTTTGACCTTGATTTGAATCATCACTTTAAATTGTGCATCACTATTATGTCTATACGGTCTATTGGAATGTAACTTTTAATCATTTTATTGTTTTATTTATTTTGGTAAAGCCCATTTTAATGTATTTCGTGATTGGCGCATATCTTGTGTGAATGTAAGGGGAGGGAACTTCCACAGCTAACCCTAACTATTTTTGTTGTGCAAAAGCATTGATTTCAAATATTGTCCTACTACAACACACAAACAGCTCATTCCAAATATTTCTCTTCCTTTGTGATCATCAAGACATCTTCAAACATTCTATTTGATTTTTTTTTTTTTTTTTTTTATGAAGCACTTGTGATTTTTGTCTTTCTTGAGATTCCACCTTTTCTAAGATGACCTTTCAGCGGTAACAGGCTGTATGCAGAAGGTCACGCTGTAATAATCTTCTTAATTAGGAGAAATACAAAGGGCTTTGAGATCCTGCCAGAGCAGAACATCACAGTAAAGAATTATCAACATCCTACCCTACTTACAGTAGACATTTACATGTTTTGAAGTGGTGTTTGCCACATTGATATTTAGTTCCTATGGTATTCTGGGTGATTGTTTACTAGCAACAACAAAATCTCAATTTTATATTTATTTTTTGGCGATTCCTTAGAAAAAGTATTAGTACTTCTCCTCAACAACTCACATGATTTGACATTCATGTTCATATGAGTCTTTTTGAATTAGTTTCCTGTAAAAATATCTTAATATGTTTGGTTATTTTTGTCTTATATTTTAGTCAAAATATCTAAAATGATTTGAATCAAGATACATGTACTTAAGAAGCAACAGTGCATAAAATATTAAGACTTGTTTTCATAGTTTGCATCTTGAAAATATGTGCATTATGTCTTACTGCACTGGCAGATTTTTTAAACTTGTTTTAATGCAGTCATTAAAGATACTTTCTCTGAAAACAAGTCTTAATATCTTATGCACTGATGCTTCTCGGGTACATTTATCTTGTTTTAAATATTTTTTAGATATTTTGTCTGAAAAATAAGTGTTAAGAACTGTATTTTTGCAGTGATTCTCCATGAGAGAGCATCATGGCTGCTAACGGATCCTGATTACTGGTTCTGCAGCCAGTTTAGCTTCAGGCTCAGTGCAGAAATCACCTCTGCTCTCTGGAAACATCAAAAGAGCTTAGATCAGTGAGCATTAGAACAGGCCTCAGATCAGTTTAACCCTGTTATGAAGACATGCAGCGATGAAATGAATGCTCTGTCCTGCTGTGGAAGATTGGAAGATTGGGATAATGTCCTGCTGTTTGTTCAGTACATCTGAGACTGAAGTGTGTGCGTGTGTATGTGCGTGTGTTTGTATGTGTGTGTGTGTGTGTGTTTGTTTGTTTGTGTGTGGTACCCACAGCTGCTGGGGTCAGCGGAAGGCCGCTGGAACTGGTTGGTAAGTGATGGTGTGATCAAACTTCCACTTCATTACACTTTACACACATGATGCAGGCACAGTAAATGTCTTGCCAGTCACACTGGTGCAGATTCTTAAGGGCATATGTGAAAAATATTAAATCTATATCAAGCATTTATATTATAGAAAAATATATATATATATATATATATATATAATCTTCTGAGTAAGTCAACAGACATGTAGTATTATAGTAATTTTTCACAAAAAATTGCATTTTTAATTGAGAAAAAATGTCTTTTTCTTTTTTTCTTCAACCTGCTGCCATTTCTGTTCAGATGTATCCTATTTATTCATACAACCAGTGCTGGACTGCATGTATAGTAGCAACACTGATAAAAATATACTCCCAGACATATGGACACACGTCACCCTCAACACACACACACATTTTTGATGTGATGGATGTGTTTTTCATGGGTGGTCTGTACAACCCGCGTCGGCCGACACACACACACACACACACTGACACACACATGCTGTCTGCCAAGAACATGATTGGCACATATGGCACAGAGTCTTTCTCTCTTACACGCACACAAACAACGCAATGTCTCATCATCAAATGCAAACAGTGTGACAACTCATGCTGTTGCACTCATTAGCTGCACATATGAAGCATTTTGCACTCGGCCAGACCCGTGAGATCTGCATCTTCAGAAATGCAGTTAAAACATGCTTATTTCAGCAGTAAAATAGTCTGCTTAAGAGATGCATCTCTCCAGAGCAGGTGAAAAAAAAAATGGAAGTGTTTTTGCCTAAAGGCGTTTCCAGAGGCGTTTGACTGCTCGGTCAGACAGCAAAGATGAACTGTAAGATTTACTGTACAATGAACAAGAACATCTCTCCACCTGTCACAGGCAAGCTGTCAATCACACACTCATTTTTTTTAAATGTGTAGCTCAAATTAAAGTCTTTGTGCTGTGTTCAAAAGCTGACTACAAGAAAGCTAAGATACTTACAGTGCCCATAGAAAATCATCAAACCCCTTTGAAACAGTTAAATGTCGTACAGCCTGAAATCAAAACCAATTCCAAAAAAAAAAACTTTTCTAGCATTATTTACAAATCTTGCCTTTCAACATCAAACTAATGAAAGAAAAAGCAACAGTTCTGAAAATTAATCAAAAAACTAGAATAACAGGGTTGGGAAAGTCATCAGTCCACTGATTTAATACTTCGTTGATCCACCTTTTGCTTCAATCACAGCCATTAATCTTTCTGAATATGTCTGTACTAGCTTTGCACACCTAGATTGGGGAATATTTGCACATTCTTCCTTGCAAAATTACTCAAGTTCAGTCAAATTCTTTGGTGAGCAGCAATGGACTGTTCTCTTCAATTCCATCCAAAGATTTTCTATGGGATTTAAGGTTAGCGGAAAGTCCTGGTCCTCAAGGATGTTTACCTTTCTGTCCTTAAGCTATTGCGTTGTTCTTTTGGCGGTATGTTTAGGATCATTGTCATGTTGTAAGCTGAATGACCTGCCCATCTTCAGCTGTCTAGCAGAGGGATGTATGTTTTCCTCAAGAATTTAGATATACTTGGCAGCATCCATTTTCCTTCCAATCCTGACCAAAAAAAAAGTGCAAAACTTGCCACTATGATGCTAGGGTATTTGTGGGTGATTGCCAGGGCATTGTCATGTGATTGCTCTGGGTGGTTGAGAGGTCAAAAGACCTGACCCGTGTCTCTAGATATGGCTCAAGCCACTCCTTTAATGTAATTCTATGGGATGTTTTCCCCCATTTTTCATTCACAAGTTGAAAATGTAATGCACCTCTCCTCAACCAATCAATTGTCCGTAGCACAATCACTGTGGGTTGAGCTATACACCTGAATTTAATGCATTGCGTTTATGCAAAACTTAGATATGATTAAATTGTGATTCATCGCAAACATCCCTAACAACAATCATAATTGGAACTATAAAAGTCATAATGGTACTTATTGAAAGCATACGCTTCGGGAGAATGTCATGACCCTAGGATTTCCGAGAGTTGATGAGCTGGGATGGAAGGATGATGAAAGAGGGAGAGACAGTTCTTTCATTCAGTTCTCATTCTCCTCTCTAAACATCACTCTAATTCTCCTTCCATTCGACAGCCTATCACACCCACACCATTCCTCTCCCACACTCATTCATCTTTCCTCTTGTCTCATTCTCTTTTTCTTTATTCCTCCCCTTAGGTCTTTTTCCTTCCCTCCCATCTCTCTCTCTCACTATTTATTCATTTAAATTCTATTTTTCTCTGCCAGGTTCCCTCACCTATTGGTTTTCTTGATTCCTCAAATGTCATTTCTTTCCTCAAGGAAAGTGGTTCTCAAACTTTTTCAGGTGGTGGACTCTTTCAACAGAGATTGCAGACCACTTTAAAATCCAAAACTTAAGGTTATGTAAGGAATAACTGATGACGGGCCATTGAATTATTAGAAAATAATGCACACCCTAGGTGGACCAGAGTCAATTATTTCACTTATACTACGGTTACCACACCTCAAGACTGTTCAGATGTTGTATTTTTAGACATTTTTCAGGTTTTTGTCCTTAAAACACTCTTGTGTGTAGGACTAATCCCATCTCATCCCACACTTCTGTTGCTAATTTTGAAGCGTCGTTTTAGAGCTAGTAACGGAGGCTTGAGCCATTGATAGCAGACTATTAGAGTTTATAATAACTATAGCAGTTATTGGAGAGAGAGATTAAGCGTGTGTGAATTACCTGAGTCTGTGCATCTCTCAAAACAGTGTTCGGCAGCAGTGTCTCTACTAATAGCGAAACTGTAAGTTTATAAGCTTCAATAACAGTTATTTTCTCGCTAATGTGAAATGTTATGCAGCTTTTAAGCTGCTAAACTATTTTACTGATAAAATTGTCAGAGCAGCACTGACAACACGCTTCTGTGTGAGTGTACATAATTTTGTGGCAAAAAAACATGACATTAATTTACCATTTTTATCCTATTGTTCACTATATTTGATTGGTCGGTGTCATTGTGGGTTCTGTGTCTTAGCTGTTGTAGGCTGTAAGGACCTTTGAAATAACTGAAATCATTTGGCAGAGTGATATGGACATTTAATGTGATCAAGACCTGCCTGGAACTACTTTAGCCATGCATTTCCCTGAAAACCTTAGAACATTCGTCAACCAATCAGATTCAAGCATTCAGCAGCTCCATAGTATAATTATATATAATTTGTTGTTTTATTTATACACATTTATTATATATTTTTCTATGCCTAATGTTTCCACACTGCTCTTTTGTTTTGTTGAAATGAACTAGATTGCTATGTTAAAGGGTTAGTTCACCCAAAAATGAAAATTATTTTATAACTGAGATATTTTTGTTGAAATCCGATGGCTCCTTGAGGCCTGCATAGGGAGCAATGACATTTCCTCTCTCAAGATCCATAAAGGTACTAAAAACATATTTAAATCAGTTCATGTGAGTGCAGTGATGCAATATTAATATTATAAAGCAATGAGAATATTTTTGGTTTGCCAACTAAATAACGACTTACATTGTGAAGGCCGATTTCAAAACACTGCTTCAGGAAGCATCAGAGCATAAATGAATCAGCGTGTCGAATCAGCTGTTCGGAGCACGAAAGTCATGTGATTTCAGCCGTTGGCAGTTTGACATGCGATCCGAATCATGATTTGACACAGAAGAATCATAACAAAGCTTCATGAAGCAGTGTCTTGAAATCGGCCATCACTAAATAAGTCGTTATTTTGGGTGTTTTGGCGCACCAAAAATATTCTTGTCGCTTTATAATATTATTATTGAACCACTTTACTCACACAAACTGATTTAAATATGTAATGGATCTTGAGAGAGGAAGTGTCATTGCTCCTTATGCAGGCCTCACTGAGCCATCAGATCTCAACAAAAATATCTTAATTTGTGTTCCGAAGATCAACGAAGGTCTTGCGGGTGTGGAACTGCATTAGGATGAGTAATTAATGACAGAATTTTCATTTTTGGGTGAACAAACCCTTTAAGATAATGAACCAACTGAAATTAGACTTTATCACACAATAATGTCAACATAATTATTCAATGCCATTATGATTATATTTATCAAGAAATTAATTTAATGGTGGTGCTCTCATTTCCATTCATCCGTCCTTCCTGACCACCTGTGTCAACATGGGTTTACTTGTCACGACTCTTTGTGTGTGTGTGTGTGTGTGTGTGTGTGTGTGTGTGTGTGTGTGTGTGTGTGTGTGTGTGTGTGTGTGTGTGTGTGTATGCAGATGGATCGTTCTTAAATCCTTGTGACCCTTTGTGTGATCAAGCTGGTTTAATGAGCACTTAATTAAACACTCAATGAAGAGGTGGATTTAGAAAAGGAAGAAGATAAAAGAAGAACGAGCAGAAACACTGACACAGTGGAAATTCTCACACTCTCAAGAAATACTCACACCTGTGATGAATCGCGTGTGTGAGATAGAGAGATAAATGGGTCCCTAATTCTCAGACAGAAGGACAGTGTGTTCTTGATGAGCAGGTTTTGGCTGAAGTTTCTTAATTATGCCTTAATTAGCACAGTTGCTTCGTTAAGCCACTTCCTCTTCCAAGGCTGAGAGGGAGCAGCAGTAGGATCTCTCATATCCGCAAATTTAATTACTCCCTCATTCCAGTTCATTACCCTCACAGGGTCAAAAGGTGATAGCCTTTAAAGCCTCAGTGCTGTTGCTGAGGTCTCATCAATAATGTTGTTGGCCAATGTGTATCTGACAATCATTTAATGGATCGTGATTGTGCAAGAATGATGTTAAATGATGACATGGCTAAATATACATAAGATTTGACCGCACACTAACTTGCAAAAAGTTTTTATTAACAAAGCCTTTGTCAAGGTATGATTTCACTCAGAGTTTTTTACAATGATAACATGGCTATATTTTTAACTTTGGTTTTCCATTAATTTTATGCTTTATTTAAGCTGTTGTGTATAATTTATGAGTCAGATTTCATTGGTGATTTCAAATATGAAATTTAATCATAAGCTTGGTGAACAGCTTTGGAGAATTTGATGTTTCCCCACTCAAAGAGATAGGAGCTGCACTTGCATGACTGAAATAGCTGCCCAAGAGGCATTTCAAACATGGTCGCCGAATGAAATGACTTGCCGGAAAGGGGCTTTGGTACAAGTCAAAAGAATTAAAAACATAAGTCTGACTGGATAAGCATAAAGTACATATTAAGCTGCATATTAAGCCGGGATAGAGAAAGTATTTTAACTCGCATATTTAAATATTTACATGATCAATACCTTCAAAAATTCACATTTCTGTGCCAAAATCTGCAGAGCTCATATCTGAGATATGGTGATAGAAGCAGAAATGCAAGCAATCTGTCAAGGTCCCTTTTTCCCCCAGCGTTGAATGTTTGATATTCACTGTATTTCATTTGACGTTCAATTTTGTCTTTGAGTCCCTGTGATTGTGCTCAGCAGAGACTCTACAGTCTATAGTATACGTCTGGAGCTCTGACTCACCGTTGTTGGTGCGCATTGACCTGCCAGAGATGCCATTGGATCCGATTGGGTGGTGGCCTCCTCCTCTGTCCACGCCCCCGGCCTCGCCTGGCTGTTTCAGCAGTTCTGTCAGGGCCCTAAAAAGAGACAGGATTGTACACCATCAGTTTCTCAGTAGGGCACTTGGCAAACCAGGGTGAGCGATACAAACCAGACATGATTCCACACCAGAGTTTTGCATTCGGTCCAAGTCACGTCTCACTTATTCAAGTCTTTTGTCTACAAGTCTTAGAAACCTGGCAAGACGTGTCTTGAGGTGAGGAATGAACATGAGATTTTTGTGAATGGTATGATTTTTTTTTTTTCATCTCATAAAGTGCTGAAGATTTATTTTAGGAAAGAATTATGACATTGGGAAGTATTTTTATATGTTTTCTGTAAATAAATGTTGAAATTATGTAGTAATGTGGTTAAAAACTGCAGAGACGACAAATTGAAGTTGAGGCAAATACTTCTTACAGTCAATAAAAATGAGAAGAACTTTATTTTAAAGTGATTATAGCCGATCACATTAGTATAAGTGAACAGAACTGTTGCAAACCATTCACTTTCAACACTGCAATGACCTGAATCAATATGTTTATGTAAAGATTTTAAGTGAATCATTTGCATAAAATTGTTTAGAAAATCCAGAACATACAGATCCTTTATAAAAATAAAAAAAGCACAAATGCTTCCTCAACTTCCTAGGTTGTCTATGAAAGCCTGTAGACTGATTTTTATGTTAAGGACTCAGGACGTTTTTACCGGGAAAGTGAAAAGAATGACGTTTACATGCGCTCCCGAGAGCCTCTCTTCCATTCTATGACACACGAAACGGATGCTTTATACAATGTTCAGGATAATGCTGAACGAGCTATTCGGTTTTGTAATGTCAATGTTTTATGCAAAGAAAAGGGATTCATTCAATCTATAGTCTCACATAACCACAACTATATAGCCTGTAGTCTCAAATATACTTTATAATCAAACAATAATAACAGTCTAATTTTAATCACCTAATCTGTCGACATGATGCCTGTGAATTGTTTGTTAACAGTATAATGCTGAGAAGGTACAGGTAATTCCACAACTTCGCTGTGAGTATATCAGGGCATTGAATCACATTCAGTCTTTTGTACATTACGAGTGCAAGCACATGCAATAAGTTGTTGGCTGCAGTTCACTTAATGGCCACCGGTGTCACTAATAACAAAGGTTTCTGAATTCTACATATAGCCCTTTAAAGGGGGACTTAGTGAAAGAGTATATGGATGTTTCTCAAATGAAAAGCTGCGTCCTAAGGCCGCATATCTTAGCTGCCATGTCTTTAAGCACCACTGAAGGCCAGCTCAATTTGAAGGATCTTTGGAAGGCAGCCTTTGTTTTGTGTCCTTAATTCAGCTCATTTTGAAGGATGCGTCAAGTGTGTCCTTCACATCCACAATCTTTTGCACACATTCCAATTCAATCAAAAGAACTGAATTGGCACTGAGATTGTCTGAGTTCACTATGAAATATAAGAGAAAAATAAATGTTTTTGGAGATGAAGGCATACATGGTATCTTTTGTTTTGGTGTAAATTAATCACTTAACACTAAACTGGTTGTCATTCACTGGATTTCATTAATAAAAAGACTAAGTTTTTAGTCTTTAAATTAAGTTTCGATAGTATTTTTGTGCCGTGACCGTGGGGGCAGGAACATGTGTGATGTAGCCATGCACACTTACTAGACCGTCTCATTCCAGCGTTTATTGCTGAGGAGGACTTTAGCCTACAAGCTTCTGAAGGACTGGACTAGGAAGGAAATCCTCACTAGGATGCAGCCTTCCATTTGAGAAGCACTCCATATTCCATTTTATTACAAGGCTCTCTTAATTGCTTGATTCTGATTGGTCATTCGTGATATTCTGTGGTCAGTTATAATGATTGTCATCAATAGCAATGATGTATAATGTCTCCTCATTGCGGCATTTGAGGTTAACACTTCTTTCATGTCTTTCAAATGCTCAGTTATCGACAGTATTTATCCAAATAAAACCAGATGACTTATTATTAATAGTATTAGTTCACCCAAAAATGAAAATTCTGTCATTTATTACTCACCCTCATGCCGTTCCACACCCGTAACACCTTCATTCATCTTCAGAACACAAATTAAGATATTTTAGTTGAAATCCGATGGTTCCGTGAGGCCTCCATAGGGAGCAATGACATTTCCTCTCTCAAGATCCATAAAGGTAGGCTACTAAAAACATATTTAAATCAGTTCATGTGAGTACAGTGGTTCAATATTAATATTATAAAGCGACAAGAATATTTTTGGAGCGCCAAAAAAACAAATAACGACTTATTTAGTGATGGCCGATTTCAAAACACTGCTTCAGGAAGCTTCGGAGCACAAATGAATCGAATCACGTGCCAATCACATGACTTTGGCGCTCCGAACAGCAGATTCGATACACTGATTAATTTGTGCTCCGAATCTTCATGAAGCAGTGTTTTGAAATCGGCCATCACTAAATAAGTCCTTATTTTGTTTTGTTTTTTTGGCGCACCAAAAATATTCTCATCGCTTTATAACATTAATATTGAACCACTGTACTCACATGAACTGATTTAAATATGTTTGTAGTACATTAATGGATCTTGAGAGAGGAAATGTCATTGCTCCCTATGGAGGCCTCACAGAGCCATCGGATTTCAACTAAAATATCTTAATTTGTGTTCCAAAGATTAACGAAGGTCTTACGGGTGTGGAACGACATGAGGGAGAGTAATAAATGACAGAATTTTCATTTTTGGGTGAACTAACCCTTTAATACTAGGCCTATATACAATAATATTGCTGAAGTGCTAGAACTATTGTTGTGTACACTAATGGATTACA
The DNA here is from genome assembly GCF_024489055.1 of Chanodichthys erythropterus. NCBI lineage: Eukaryota > Metazoa > Chordata > Actinopteri > Cypriniformes > Xenocyprididae > Chanodichthys > Chanodichthys erythropterus. The sequence goes on along the minus strand of NC_090223.1, from coordinate 26,760,142 downwards.
AAATAACAAACAGGTAGGATTTTAAAATGATTTCCTCTCAAATCAGTGTTTCATGTCCTCGTCTTTCATGCATGTGGTAAAAAGCCTTGTAATAAGTGATAGGACTGTACATTATCCCTTAAATGTCCATCTTGTTTGAACTTGTTTGTTCAAATAGGCTCCAAGCTGCTTGCTAAGAACTGTTTGCGGAAACATTTAATGAGCTAATAAAATGTTTCAACTCAAATCAATATTTTGTGTGTAATTATTTACTTATGCTGTTGGGGTGTATTTTGCGATAACGAACGGCTGGATGAACATTATCCCTTACATATCATTTTCCATTTTTAAACAGGAATAGTATAAGAACTCTAAAAATGGATGCTGTTACTAACAGAATTGAGTGTCACCACACACCATACTGGTTTATTTTTTATATTAGTCTTTAACATTTTATGTACTACTTCTCATGAATCTCATCTTTTTGTGCATTTTTATTTACCTATATGTAGTCTCATTCATAATTATTCTGTATTTCAATTCTGTATCACAATTCTTGTGTCATTTTATCTTTATGCTTTCACAGAATGTTTCAATCACTGCTCCAAACGTCCTTTTTTAACTTCCTTCTGTTTGCACCTTTAGCATCCAACCAGATCCCTCACTGGGAGAATCCTTGATCGTAACCTTCACCGATCGTCCAGGACTGAGCCATCTTTGAACTCTCAGTGCTGTCACAACATCTCACTAACACTTAACTAACAACCAACCCTCTCAATTCACTCATCCCTACTGGCAAGTGCTTCAGTGGTTGCATTAAAATTGTGTAGGTGTGCAGGAAGAGTAAGCGTGACCTGATTCCAGTGCAATTGAAAATACTTGTGGTCGGCTGCTCTTCAAGGTTCCGTTATTTCCCTTGTGGCATCATTGTCTCAACATGCTCTGTTCCACAGGCTGAGATTCAGGGCAGGATGGAACCTTGGGACATTTCTAAAGCAACAGTTGCCAGGAACGCTGGGCTGTGGAATACGAGAAGGGTCTGTGTCTTTCATGATAACGACCAGGAGAATGAGGCACTTCGCTCCGGCCAGCTCTCTGCTGTATGCGTGACTGATGTGCTGCCTTGTGAATCACTTGTACTGTCTCCTCAAAGCCAGTATAGGCCACACGGGAAGATGGCTGCCCACAAACTTCCTGCCCCTCCAGTGAGCCGTATAATATTCAGTCCTTTGGTGAACCTGAAGATGGCTTATTTTACACTAAGGTGATTGTGAAGGTAAGGTATGTTAAAATGGATAGATACGGAACAGTTTAAAAGTTTGGGGTCAATAAGATTTTTTTTTTTCAAGAAAGAAATTAGTAGTTTTATTCAGCAAGGATGCATTGAACTGATCAAAAGTATAAAATGTATTTATTTTTTATGTAAATATATATAGAAATCCTTAAAATAAGTTTACTTTTCAAAGTGAAATTTGATACATAGATGGTATCTTCAATAATATTTTGTCTTACTGCACTGGCACATTTTTTTCCCACTTGTTTAAACGTATTCATAATTAAAACATGAAATCTGCCAGTGCAGTAAGACAAAATACTGTCTTATTGAAGATACATTTCTGACAATGTCAGAATGTTTTATGCAGTGTTGCTTCTCATCTAAATTTATAATGCAATGTTGCTTCTCAAGTAAATTTATAGTTTTGAGATATTTTAACAGGAAAATAAGACTTCTAAAGTCAGTTTAAAAATCAGATATTTTCTGATTGGTTAAATTAAAAAGAAAATAACAACATCAAATGCCCTTTCTCCCTGACAGATAGTTTAAGTTTATTTTTTATCAATTTCACATATTTAGGAGACATTTCACAAACTGCAAAGTAATTAAACATTAATGTCAGCTTAGAAAATTCTCTTTCAACTACAAAATTGGTTGTCTAAGGGCCTATCTTACAGCAGACTTAAAGGGTTAGTTCACCCAAAAATGAAAATAATGTAATTTATTACTATTTAGAACACAAATTAAGATATTTTTGTTGAAATCTGATGGCTCGGTGAGGCCTGCATAGCCAGCAATGACATTTCCTCTCTCAAGATCCATTAATGTACTAAAAACATATTTAAATCAGTTCATGTGAGTACAGTGTTTCAATATTAATATTATAAAGCGACGAGAATATTTGAACACATTAACTGATTTAAATATGTTTTTAGTACATTAATGGATCTTGAGAGTATACAGTTGAAATTGCTGTGTAAAGCATTTATGCCAACTCTGTGCAGCATTGAAAAGTCTGTGTAAAGACACCTAAATGCCACTTCAGAAGCGCTTCTGTGCCACATTTGCAGTGTAAATTTGGCATAAAAAGTATTTTTAAAATAAGTTTAAAATATTATTAATAATGATCTGTTAGCCAGAACAGAGGCAGTTAGAGGACAATTTGCTCTTAGTGTAGAGATTCATGCTGATTGTCATTGGGAAATTTAGGTAGAAATATGTCAATATAATGTATTTAAAACAAAACCTGACATGATAATTGATTAAACACTAAAATGCCAGTTATATTGATCTTGAATCTGGACTGTGCTAAACCTAAACTAAACACTTCGATTGATCTCTGATGGATCAGGGTTGTAGGAATGTGGCGACATGATCTTTAAATGCACCTCAGAGCTTGGGTTCAGGTCTCACTTTCGCTGTTGCCCTCAGGAGAATGTTGTCATGAACAGAGCATGTCGACATGGAATCTGAGAAACATCTACACATGCTCCATTCATCTGCTCCCAGCTGTGTTCAATAAGAATATCCCTGTTCACCCGCTTTTCTGTTCAGCAATTAAATATTTTAAACGGCTCAGTCTGTGTCACCTACGGCCGTACTTCAGAACAGAGCAGCAATCAACCATCATTCAGTCATTTATTGATAGAAAATGATCGTTAATCATGATGATGGTTGTTAATGTGTGTGATGAATGAATTTCTGATTGGCCGTACATATGCTGGATTGGATTGCGTGAGAGTGTATTATGTGAGACATTTCCAGTCATGCTGTTATTTTCTCAGCATGTTCCCCTTTCATTACAGAAACATGTGGTCTTTAATTAAACTGTTACTTTTCAGCAAAATTCTTATTAAGACGCTAGTGATAATCACAGGTGGAAACACTAACTGCAGGCGTCCCAAATCAGTCTTAATTGCCCCCAACTGGCTCCTAAACTCACTTAAAGACTTGGTTGTGGCACTTGGACAGGAACTTGTAGGCCTCAACTATAGTAATCTACAGATTCCGTCCTAATCAATATAGTCACTTCCTTAATGGGGGAGAAAACATTTTAGTTTATGATCAGTGTTGTGGAAAGTTACTTTTAAAAGTAATGCATTACAATATTGTGTTGCTCCCTAAAAAAGTAACTAATTGCGTTACTTAGTTACTTTTTATGAAAAGTAATGCCTTACATTACTTTTGCGTTACTTTTTCTCATCTGGGCTGAGCTTGCTTGTTTGTTTTTAATAACAACAACAACAAAAACCTTCTATTTTTGGCAAATGTAAAGGCCCTTTCACACCAACAATGAAATGAATAAGGCTGAAAGAAATGCAAATTCATGCTTGTACAGTAGAGGGCACAGTTTAAAAAAAACTTTCAGCTGTGCTGCCATTCTGGATTGAAGAAGAATAGGATGCAGAAGAAAGTTCAACACTTACTTCAACAGTAAAAACAAGACGTGATGTTTATCTAAAGTCATTTTTGCTTAATAGTATGGTTGAAGTGGATCATCGAAGGTCAGCAGCAAAGACATTGGTTAATAAAGTGAGATTAAACACATAATGTATATTTGTGTAATTCAATATGTTTAATTATTGCAGGTTTGCATAATAGTCTGAGATTCCATTTCACTCTTTTTATTCATTTTGAGTAATACGCAATCAGGGTTTTTTTTCTTTTTTTTCTCACATTTATTCTTACATTACAATACACAGCGCACACAACACCTCTGCACTTTTTTATGATTTCTCTCAACATAGGGACAGGAGAGCTGTCAGTCAATAAATGGGAATAGGAAACTTAAATTTAAAAGTAATGTGTTACGTTACAAGTTACTTGAAAACAAGTAATTTTATTACGTAACTCAAGTTACTTGTAATGCGTTACCCCAACACTGTTTATGATAATGTCAAAATGTAACTTTCACCCACATTTTCCACAGATTTTTTTTTAAATAAATAATCTTTTCTTAATTAAAATGTTGTTTTTTTGACCCCCTGGTGCTCTTTGGTAACTTTTGAGTAAAACATTTTACGTTTCAATTTCTTATTTATTTATTTATTTTTACTTTATTGGAATGGCTGTACTTGAAGACTTTTGTGGCATTTGCAATGTAAACAAAAAAAACAAAAAAAAATTGTGGACATGATTCGAAAAGGTTAGATGGTCCAAAAAATAGTCACAATTGTACTCATCGCAGTCAGAAATTACCATCATAGAAATTAATAGGAAATAATAAAAATATATGGAAATACAGAGAACTTTTTGTGGGTTACAACCTATAAATCAACCATGATGCAGAAAAAAGCACACAGCAATAAAGGGGTTAACTGAATTTTTTTATGCATGGATTAATTAATTGTATTGTATTGTAAAAAATTATGGAAACAAATGGATAATAATTAATCCATAAATATTACTTAGTACCAAAAAATTTCCTCAAAATACAAAATATTAAATTTTAAAAAAACATTGATTTTTACATTTGAGGTGTTTGCCTCTTTTAACAGGAAGGATATAAAAGCATACAAAAGAATGTGAAAACTGGCCTTGTTGTGATAATAATAGCAAATACTGAGTACAATGAAGCATTGACCCTGTAGAAGATAACGTGTTGTGAATTAACCACTCTTTTAATTCACTTTAATTAATGTTTGGGATATTGCATCATGTGTAGCACTTTGCTTCTGCAATGGCATATAAACAGTAATTATGCATTCTGACTAACATGTAACTGTTCAACTTCACCTGTGCATTTGCTTTCATTTCAGTTAATTAACACGCTAGCATAGAGGTTTGGGCAGTGCTCAGCTCTTTCAGCTCGACTGGCTCAATCCCCAACAATTTTCTTTAATTAGATGGTTTTCCTTGATAATTACAATAATGTAGTTAACGTCATGATGCATCTTTTTGGTCTTTTTGGCAAAAAATTCTGTCAGTAAGCATTTTTGTCAGTAATGACCTTGATGCAGTAGTAGACAGGCAATGGCACCAGCTTAAGCTGCTTATTGTACCACTTTGAATAGTGCAGCCATGCAAAAATGAGGCATGAAAGTGGCCAAAACATTCTTTTTACATCATTATGCAATAATATGGTTGCAGCTGGTCATTTAACTTGGTCATTTAAGCTTGACTAAACCTGCGCATTTGGTCTGTGCTATTTTTTTCAGCAGGGTTTAGCTTGGTTAACCTGACATAGTTTCATTGAAGTTTGGAGCACCCATAACATCATAATGTATTTCACTAGAGAGGTTTTTACATCTCGTCATGCATTGGGAATCAGTTAGTTCAAACTTTGAGCTGGTGAGGCAGATGGTTCATATTGGCCCGGTTAGCCGCAGGGCTAATGCTGCTCCAGTGGGACAGACTGTATGTGTATGTTTGTCTGTGTGGAATATGTGTGCCTCTGTGTGTTTCTGGTGCATTAGCCATTAGCGATATCACAGTAGGGGAAATATTTGGCCCTGATGTGCCTGACACACTACAAAAAGCCTCAGATGTGGTTAGCAGCAAACTACAGACTGTGTGTGTGTGTGTCTTTGCGCACTAATCTGCGTAATAGAGACCTTTTAGTCCCCCCCCCCCTCCCCCTCCGCATCATTTACATGAGAAATTATGTGATCTTGTTCAAGTTTGTATGCTGGAATATAAATCATTCAGATGTAAGTGCATGTATCTGTTTGGCGGGAAAGGAGGATTTGCTGGGTAACGGAAAAGCAATGAAGTTTGACATCCTTCCCCTTCTGACTGATTTTCTGTAGTCAATAACATCTGACAGCAGCAGATTCTCTCTGCTGACTCCTGGAATTTATAGACTCTCTGCTTATTAACTAAACCTGAAACAAGAGCATTGTTGGGAAATGTTATATTATTATATTATAGGTGTATATATACTGTAGTTGTACCACCTGACATTTTAACTCTGCCGCAAGGATCAGTTAGGGTCCTCTGGATGATGCATTGTCATCATTACTGTTATTGCAGTTGTGTCACCCTGACATTTGAGAATGTACTATAATATAACTAACATATATATATATATATATGGGTCAATTATATAAGTGCATATTTTTGTATCCAGGTGCATTATTTCCTTTTAAAATAATTTGATAAATTCATGACATGTATCACTTTATTTAAAACCTATTTTTTAGTACATTTAAATAATACATATTATTTTATTATCGAAATGTCAGGTGGTGCAACTGTCCAAACAAATAAACAGACTAAGAAAACTATTTAAAATGGTGTCTTAATAATACAAAAATAAAAAATAAATACTGTGTCATCATTTTGAAACAAATTTTTTAAATGTTATTGTTTTACAGCTGTTGTTACCAGCAATTGTATATTCTCAAATGTCAGGGTGGCACAACTACAATAACAGTAAACATGACAATACATCATCCAGAGGACCCTAACTGATGCTTGTGGAGTGAAAAAGTGTGTAGATCTCTTGCAAATACTGGTAAAAACTGTTCATTTCAAGTATGTGTAGGTTGGTACACTTTCCATGTCAGGTGGTACAACTATATACAGTACAGTCCAAAAGTTTGGAACCACTAAGATTTTTAATGGTTTTAAAAGAAGTTTCGTCTGCTCACCAAGGCTACATTTATTTAATTAAAAATACAGTAAAAACAGTAATACTGTGAAATATTATTACAATTTAAAATAACTGTTTTCTATTTGAATATATTTGACAAAGTAATTTATTCCTGTGATGGTAAAGCTGAATTTTCAGCATCATTACTCCAGTCTTCAATGTCACATGATCCTTCAGAAATCATTCTAATAAGCTGATTTGCTGCTCAAGAAACATTTAATGTGTACAATTGTACAACATATTTGTGTACAATATTTTTTTTTCAGGATTATTTGATGAATAGAAAGTTCAAAAGAACAGTGTTTATCTGAAATCTAATCTTTTGTAACATTATAAATGTCTTTACTGACACTTTTGATTGATTTAATGCATCCTTGCTGAATAAAAGTATTTCTTTAATTTCTTTTCAAAAAAATAAAAATAAAAATTCTTACTGACCCCAAACTTTTGAAAGGTAGTGTATAATGTTACAGAAGCTTTGTATTTCAGATAAATGCTGTTCTTTTGAACTTTCTATTCATCAAGGAATCCTGAAAAAAAAAGTACCCAACTGTTTTCAACATTGAAAATAATCATAAATGTTTATTGAGCAGCAAATCAGCATATTAGAATGATTTCTGAAGGATCATGTGACACTGAAGACTGGAGTAACGATGCTGAAAATACAGCTTTGATCACAGGAATAAATTACTTTGTCAAATATATTTAAATAGTACACAGTTATTTAAAATTGTAATAATATTTCACAATATTACTGTTTTTTACTGTATTTTTAATGAAATAAATGTAGCCTTGGTGAGCAGACGAAACTTCTTTTAAAAACATTAAAAATCTTAGTGGTTCCAAACTTTTGGATCGTTTGGTTGTACCGCCTGGCATAAAAATGAACTTACAGTTTTTTACAGACGCTAGGACACATTTCTCAATACTTAGGTCACTTTTGCAAAACTCTTCACACAGTGAGCACAACAGAAGTCTATGTGGGCTAAACTGAGGATCAATTATCATTGCTTTGGCACAAAATGCATTCAATGACTACAACTCTCAAATTTCATGAATTTTTTTCTCACTCAGACACAACAACTGCCAAAACTCTTTGTACGTACAGGCCAATTTGCACATGCTTACATACTGTTTTCAAAACTGTTAAACTTGAGTTCAAAACAATAACATAAAACAAAACTGAATAAGACAGCAATTTGCTACATTTCTACAGTAATATAGTTATGAAATATATTCTGAATCTAAAAAAAAATCAAATACTATCAAAACAATTAGATGAAACTGAACACCTACACAAGCATTCGTTTTTTAATTTCATTACCATCAACTCAAAAGGGGAAACTTAGGAATAATTTTGTTCTGCAATGTAAACATGGACCATGTAACATAAACTGCAGTGAATTATAAGCAGTAGAGAGTGTCATTCTTGTTTTGTTAAGAAATTTTAAAAACGAAAACATTGTATATTGCTAACTGATGTTAGTGTTTTTAGGTCGATGTTTTATAAGTGACAAAGCGTGTTTGCTGGGTGAAAACCTTTGCTAGTGTTCTGGAAGAATGAGTTGATTTGAGACATGTATGAAGTGTTTTGGTAGATTTAGTGCATTTTGAATGTGAAATGAACTGCTGTGCCAAGATGAAAGTTGGTTAGGAGAACTGTGTGAAGAGTTTTGAAAAAGTGGCCTAAGTATTGAGAAATGTGTCCTAGCGATTGTAAAAAACTGTAAACACTTGTTTGAGTTCACGAATCAAAAATTTGCATTACATCAGCTTTTAAGCACCTTTTTTGAAGCTTTGTTTGTCAGTGACCCATATATATTCTGAATAAAATCATAATAATAATGCCAGTGTGCTGTGGGTATTCCATGTGGTTTCTGGGTGATTTCCTTCTGGCTCAAGCCTGATTTTCTGGTCTCTAGATATGACTTCTTTGATGTTAGCGTATGAGATTTTTTTCTCTGAATTTATTTGAAAATCCTCAACAAGCTGAGGTATCATTTTAAATCTGTAGTATAAACATGTTGAAGCTGAATACAAAGAATTTTGAAAACCACCTAACCATACAATAAATGTGAGCTTGACTTAACGCAACCAACTTCATTTGTGCTTTTGTCCTTGATATTCTTTACATGAAGACACAATCGAAATTTGACGCACATTGTTTTTTCTGTCTTTTCAAGTTGCCCAGCTGAGTAATACCTTGAAAACACATGATCAGACTATTTGTTAAACTTGCACACACAAAGTTTTGTCCCTGGGGGTGTTTGTGTGGATATTTTGATGGATGAACTGATATTGATCACCTATTGGAATTGACACAGACATTTTAATTGCACATCCACACACTCACAGTTCAGCAAACAGATCATATGTCATGATCATAGGTCTGTTTTCCGTCCTTTCTACTGTCATCTGCACATGAATGCAATCTATTGTATTCTCTTGTCATTCTTCATCTGGAAAAAAAAAGGATCCCTTTCCATCTCCCTTGAATTCTAATGAACCTGACAGCTGCCAAGTACAGTCCCGAAACGCAGAAGGAGGTGTACCTATGTGTGATTTTGTGTGTGTGTGTGTGTGTGTGTGTGTGTGTGTGTGTGTGTGTGTGTGTGTGTGTGTGTGTGTGTGTGTGTGTGTGTGTGTGTGTGTGTGTGTGTGTGTGTGTGTGTGTGTGTGTGTGTGTGTGTGTGTGTGTCAGCAACCAGGGTTTATAAGCACTGCAAACACTATTGATCCTATTATAAATAAAACAATATTCCTGTTTAGCTGTTTACACAGGTTGAAGCTTTTCCATTTATATTCCTATTTGCAAAATATGAAAAGTATGGAGCCCAATACATGGGAGGAAAAAAACAATGCTTACAAACGCTTTGAACAACTCAGAACATCAGTGCAGAAGTGCATATAGTTCATCATAAGATAATAATATACATCATACACCTGCCATATTGTTAAATCTACCCAATTTTTCATATCAACAGAAAAATATACCAGAATAACCTTGAGACTCCCTTGCTTCAGAGCGGTCGTAGTTAATGATATGTTAAAGCCTGCCGGTGGGTGTCATGAGAAATCAAGTCCCCTAGGAATCAGGGCTCCTTTGGGACCCGGGCGGTAATGCCTGATCGTGATGTCTTGACTAATTATAATCTATTTCTCTACTGTATGATGTTCATTACATTAAGTGCACAAACAACATGCTTGAAATAGTATAAAACGATTACGAATGCCTATGTATTGCCTAATAAAACAAACTGGAAACATATGGTATAGGCTATTATATAATATTACTATTATAGATTTTAATAAATTAATTTTCAAGCTAAGTACACACAAACATCATTAATTTGAAACATGTAATTGGGAACTATATTGGAAGCAAAAAACATACCTATATAATAAAAACTAAGCTATAGCAGGCTAATCGGGTAGATGTATTTAAATTAACATAATGTAATGTAAATTAACTAAAAAATAGTAAGAACAAGAAATGCTTTATTTCACAACCTGTAGCTTCAGTTATATACTACATGGTATATGAAACATGTAATTTAAAAGACATTAATGGTCATTATAATGCATTTTAAATTATATAACATGATTTTGCAGCCAATTTAGTGATTTTGTCACTAGATTTAGTGACTTCACCGCCCCTTTTGAGACTTTTTTAAAAAAAAGTTTAGAGACAAAACTAGCAACTTCACTCTAAAAAATGCTGGGTTAAAAACAACCCAAGTTGGGTTAAAAATGGACAAACCCAGCGATTGGGTTGTTTTGACCCAGCTGTTGGGTTGAATCTTAAACCCAACCTGCTGGGTAGATTTATTTAACTCAACTAATGTTTAAAAATTACTTTATTGATCACTTAAAATGAACCCAAAATAGGTTGGAAATTAACATTTATTAATATGTTTAATTAATAATAATTAAATAATAAACATGTATTAAATTGCCTTTTAATGAATGTTCATCTTTTGATATTATTGTTGCCTCTAGTAATTATGTGTCTGATTTTTAATTTCCAACATATTTTGGGTTCATTTTAAGCCAGCCATATAGTCATTTTTAAACAATAGTTGAGTTAAATAAAACTACCCACACTGTAAACCCTAACGCTCAAAATACTTAATTGGTTTGAGTAGGACAAACTTAAATTAAACAAATTAGTTCAGTTAAATTAACAGTTATGAGTATTTAAAACTTTTTTTTACTTTTGAGTTCACAGCACTGACATATTTCAAGTAAACTGAACTGTTTTAGTTGCAGCAGATTTCTAATTCCCAGCATGCTTTGCATCAGACTGTCTAAATGTTGAAATAAAGTGTTATTTTGTGTGTTTTTGCATAAGATTAACATAGGGAGACATAAGTTAGTGTTTAATGTTGTGTTATGTTGGGATTGACAGGGGGTTCTGTTATGTTAGTTTTGTAGGGTTACCATTCTGGTGAAGAGTAGACCGTGTGGTTAGGTTGAGGATGGGCTGCAAAACTTTTAAGACCACATATACTGTATGTTGTTTGATTATATACATGCAAGTATATATTGACAGTCTCTTTGATAATTATAATAGCATGTGTTTTTTGCTAACTAACATTTAACCAAGATTTGAATGTGATGTTTATGTAAATTAACTATATGTACTTGAGTAGGGCGAGGCTGAGAACTGTGGGAGCGAAGGAATGCCAGTGATGTGATTGTTAATGAGAGACACCTGTGCACCACACTAGCATTGCTCCACTTCCATGGCTCTCGGCCCCGCCCCACTTGTCACAAAAAAATTAAGTTCTACTAACTTAAAAAAAAATAAGTTAGTTAACTTAAATGTTTTGAGGTAATAAGTTTCCTCAAATGTTTTGAGTATTCTGAACTTATTGAGTTTTACAGTGCAGCAGGTTGGGTCAAACATTTAACCCAACCACTGGGTTAAAAATAACCCAATCACTGGGTTTGTCCATATTTAACCCAACTTGGGTTGTTTTTAACCGAGCATTTTTTAGAGTGTTGGACAAACCTTATCTAGATTCTTATTTTGCCCACTATATTCATGTTTGTATAGATCAGTGAACATCTAGTGACATTTAACTAACAGTTTTAGCTACTTTCAAGATAGTTTGTGACCGTAAGAAACACCAGCGACTTCAAACTGTGTTTTTGAAACTGTAGCTCGCTGTAGTTTGAAAGAAAAAATACTCAGCAATGGTGATGATTTATGAATTTGCAAAAAAAAAAAAGGCATATAAACAACAAAAATCTAGATTTTCACCACAGGGGTGCTTTAAGTACACTGTAAAACCCAATAAGTTCAGAATACTCAAAGCATTTGAGGAAACGTATTACCTCAAAACATTTAAGTAAACTAACTCAATTTTTTAAAGTTGGTAGAACTTAAAATTTTTGTGACAAGTGGGGCGGGGCTGAGAGCCATAGAAGCGGATCAAAGTCAATGTGGTGCACAGGTGTCTCTCACTAACAATCCCGTCACCAGCATCTCATCATAATGTTAATTACATACAGTTAATTCACGTAAACATCACATTCAGATCTTGGTTAAATGTTACATAGCAAATAACACATGCTAACTATCAGAGAAACTGTCATTACACACTTGCATATATGTAATCAAACAATGGTCTTGAATGTTTTGCAGCTCATCCTCAACCTAACCACAGGCTCTACTCTTCACCCTACAAAACTAACATAACAGAACCCCCCTGAATCCCAACATAACACAACATTAAACATTAACTTATATCTCCATATGTTAAAACACACAAAATAACACTTAATTTCAACAGTTATTTATATGGTCTGAAGCAAAGCATGCTGGGAATTAGAAATCTGCTGCAGCTGAACTCAATCATATTAAGTTCAGCTTACTACAATGAAATTTTGAGTTCATGCAACTTTTTTCTATTAAGTACAATGAACCTTCATTATTATTTGAGTGAAACAAACTCATTTAATTTAATTAATTTCACTGTTCGGTTTTACAGTATAGGATATATGTTTAGCATGCTTTCTGTTTATAAACATGTCAACAGTTCAACTAATGGATTATGGATTGCATTCAGACACATTTCTGAACGCAGCAATATGTGATTTCGAGTTTGCTAGAAGCTGTGTTCACATATTTGTTTTAGGCCTTTGTCGTCATAAACAGATTGATGTGACCTGTTAAAAATATGAAATTAAAACTAGAAAGTGTTCGATTCAATTTCTGCCTTCAGTGCGGTCAGATTTGTAAATCTATCCCTATATCAGATTCCTGGATTTTTATCTCTCATCATTATCTGAATGAAAACATCACAAAAGGCTTCCCCCATACTGCCACACACTCTGTAAATGTCACTGGGGCTGCAAACACACACACACACTTTCCAGAACAGATGAAGCCTCAGGGCAAAACTAAATGACTGACGTCAGTGTGATGCATCAAACACACTCACACACACACACACGGTCAGCATGTGGACATATGCTGTAAAGTAGAGCTTGTGTGTGTATATATTCACACTTAAACAAGTAAATATGGATGCTAAATAATCACAGATACACACAGACAAAATAGGACGGTTCACACCAAAGAGCACAGTGTGTTTTGTAATATCAAAATACCCAGACCGCAGGGAACAGATCAAGTGTGTTTGTGTTTGATGTGATTACACTCGAGACACCCCATCACACACTGCTGGAAGTCAGGCACATGTGGTCAGAGATGAAGTGCTTTTAGCGAAATACAGTAGTTTCCAGCAGATGTGGCGTACTATAAATATAACTGTATTTGGTGTATGTGCGAGACATGTTGTCATTCGAATCTTCTCTGGTTTAGTATGATAGAACTAGACAAACTAGAAAAATGTTGGTGTGGTGAAGCTTTGCCTGAAAGTTTAAAAATAGTTTCAAGGCATGATGAAAATGTAAAGCATAGATGTATATTTTGTAATATTTGGAATGCTTTATCAATAAAAGAATTTAGAGATCCATATATACATATTTACATTACATAGGCTATATATATATATACATTTTATATACATTTTAAAAAAAAAAAAAAGAAGAAAAAATTACTGTCATAACAATATATGTATACCTTTTAAGTTTTTTTTCTCCCTAAATCATTACTGTTAGTCGCCTGTTATGCGTGCCTGCATCTCAATGTGCATACTGCATCCATCCTAAATAGTATGTGACACTAGTAATATTCAATACTATTTAGGGTGGATAGTATGCACATTGGGATGCAAGGTCTGTCTGTGGGTTAAACCAATGAAAAGTATTTAAAAAAGCTTGTGACCTAACCTCGTAACTCTATTGGCTGTTCAAACTGTCAGTAAAATCTAATAACCCCACCCACAAAGGGTAAATAAATAACTGGTTCTATGAATAATTTCAGCATTTTCTTTACTCAAGAAACACTATGTAAAGGTCAATGTTTTATGTATTTGAGGAGCGGAGAAGTGTCTAAACATTTGCTGTTGAGTCATAGCCAAAGCTGAATAAAAATAGCCTGTGCATAACACTGCATCTTCAGTAATGTGAGACACACATACACACACAAACATTATTAATACAGACTCCATTATTAATAAATAGACTACACTACAGTAATAATAATAATAGAGTGTGCTTTAAAAATGTGACCCTGGACCACAAAACCAGTCACAAGGGTCAATTTTTTTGTAATTGAGATTTATAAATCATCTGAAAGTCGAATAAATAAGCTTCCCATTGATGTATGGTTTGTTAGGATAGGGCAATATTTGGTCGAGATACAACGATTTGAAAATCTGGGGGTGCAAAAAATAAAAAAAAAATGAGAAAATCGCCTTTAAGTTTGTCCAAATGAAGTTTTAAGCTATACATATCCACTCACAAAAATAATTTTTAATATATTTACAGTAGAAAATGTACAAAATATCTTTATGGAACATGATCTTTACTTAATATCCTAATGATTTTTGGCATAAAAGAAAAATCAATCATTTTTAGCCATACAATGTATTGTTGGCTATTGCTACAAATATACCCGTGCGACTTATGACTGGTTTTGTGGTCCAGGGTCACAAATTAATTTATAAATTATTAAATTATATATTATTAATAATGTATGCCATTCATATTGTTCTTTTGCATTTTAAAGGGTCATGCATCTATATTTCTAGGACTGTTAATGGCTTACTTGACAAGGGCTGTCATATAAAAAATTATAATTATTATTATTATTTTTTTTTTTATGTAAACGATACATCGAATAAAAAGTGAAAATGACATGTTAAGTATGGGAAACCATACTCAGAATTTGTCCTCTGCATTTAACTCATCGAGTTAATCCACACACATTAGAAGTAGTGATCACAAACACTGCAAACCGTGAACACACACACACCCGGAGCAGTGGGCAGCCATTTTGCTGTGGCGCCCAGAGAGCGACTGGAGGTTTGGTGCCTTGCTCAAGGGCACTTCAGTCAATTGAGAATCAAGCCTGCAACCTTCAGGTTACCAGGCTAACTCTCTAACCATCAGGCCACGACTGCCCCTTAACAATATTGTTGTGTTTTTAAGTAAACTTGAAAATACTGTTCTGTCATGTTGAGTAGTGCAATAGTGCATAATGGTGTTTTTGGGTGCTTAAAAAAACATAGATTCAATAGTTAGAAAAAAGAAAGCATATCAGAACAGCCTGAAGGACTGTGCAGAGTTTGGTGGATTGAAAGGCCTAGGAAGAATAGGATAATAAGAAGAATTTAGGAGGCAAATGTACTTGATTTTCATGTATATAATGAGCCAATGAATATATATATATATATGTTTTGTCATTATAATTTTATTTTATTTTTTAGAGGTAGAATATGACCAAGACATGTTTTTGACAGCTTCTGTGAGATGCATCCTCTCTCTTATTTCCTCGTTGCAGCTGCATCTGTACTGAATGCTGATCAGAGGGGTGGCGACCTACTAACAGTTCACAGCTATTGATTGGATCTCTGCTGTGGAATTCAGAATATCTAAATCTACGTCCCAGCTTCGTAATGACCTCCTGTGATCACATGACCACGTCACTAACATGCTGCTACTGAATAATGACTCACGCACATACCCTACATAAATCAAAAGACTATGCGCACTGCATAAAATTTCTGTGTTTATACAATTCTCTTTCTTGCCGTCCCTGTGTTATACGTGCCGTTTAGCTGCACTTAGCTACACCTGTCAGCTCATATCAGGTCTGTAAAGCTGTATTATAACAAAATGCCCTGTGATTCACACATACACACGCACACACAGATAAACATTTATAGATGCTTTTTGGCTGCGCATTTACATTCTTTGACTGACGCTTTAAGCCTTCAAAATCTCGCTGTCTCACACAAGCACAGACAATCTAGGGCCAAAGAGATACTGCGTCAGAATGCAAATGTAGACACAGATGCTTGACCAGAGCATCATGATGGTATCAGAGTACATGTTTGCAACCCAAACTGATCATTCTTGTTTTTAATAGAATATTGCAGTATTTATTATAAATTATTTATCCGTGCACATCATTTTTTTTATTAATGTGCCCTTTCAGTCTTTATTCACAATAACTCTTGCAGTGACATGTTTATATTATTGATAGAAAAAGCTTGTGTATCTGTGTTCAAATACTTGCACTGAGTATGTTTTATGCCTAAGACACCTGTACATCACATGTAAGCACTTTGAAAAGCTGTAAGTGATTGTACGAGTCGGCTGATACAAAAAAAGAAGAGAAACGTCCTGTATCTCATCCTGAAATGTCGTACCTATTACACAAACACGCACAAGCAAATTCATGTAGCAATCAGAATAAAGAACAGATTGAAGCTGTACTAGCAAGACGTCAGACCCTAAGGCAGTTCTCTCTCTCTCTTTCTTTCTCTCTCTCTCGCTCTCTCTTTCAACAGTCTGCCGTCAGATTAATGCAGATTAATGAAGTCTAAAGGCAACTTAAGACGTATTGGCACTCTTCATGAAATTGAGCAAATGGGGCCATTTAAATTAAACAAATACACCATGAGACATGTTTTGGGCTCAGTAATATGAGTCATGTGCTTTCAACACATTTTAAAATACTCCCCTGACATTTTAAGAGTTAAGTCCACTTAAATGGGACCGAAAGAGCGCATTAATTTTTTTGGTACATTTTAAGTGTTTTCAACACTGAGAATAATAAGAAATGTTTCTTGAGCAGCAAATCAGCATATTACAATGACTTCTGCTTTACCAGCTTTACGTCACATGAATAAATTACATTTTAAAATAGTTATTTTAAATTGTAATATTTCACGATATTAATGTCACGTTCAGTTATTGTTTTAGGCTATATTCATGCAACAACAATGTAGTAAAAATGGGAAAGTTTTCCTTTGCATTTTTTTTTCTACATATGCTGTATTATTCATGCCAGGCCAGTAGTTGGCGATATTTGTAAAGAAAAACTACTTGCCTATAGACTGAACATGGAATACTGAATGCGCGTCATCAACATTTTCACAAATACTCGTTTTTGTAGTTTACTGGAAGACGATAACAGTACAATTTTCAAAAACTTGCACTTTTAAATCCATTTTCAGAAGTATGCTTTTTCAGGCCCTCAAAACACTGTTGTCATGTAAATGAATAGCCAAAATGCTTAAAATGTTTTCCATTTTTAGTTGAAAACAGTGTTGTGTAAACGACCCCTTACACAGTGTCTACATCAGACACAAGCAGCGCCATGTGCCATGAAAAAAACATTCATGAAATCCCTTCCCATGGCCTCATAGGATAGTAAATTGTCCATCGAATGCACCCTTAAAATCTTGCCGGAAATAGTAGGTCTTCCAGTACTTTTCATTTACAGTTTTTTTGAATACTATGTATTTGGACATACTACTTTTTTGGCATACTTTTTATCATATTATATAGTAGCCTAAGGAAGTATTCGATTTTGGGCACAGTGACACCCTGCGTTCCAATGTCCATACTATCCATCCTAAATAGTATGTGAGAATAAAATAAGTGTGTCCCAAAGCATAGTATGTTGAAAAGAGTATGCCAAAAGTCCCCGGATGGTCTACTATTTCCGGTAGATTTTCGAAGTGTGGATCCGTGCACACTATAGAGGCTAATATTGCCCACAACCCATTGCGCATTGGACGAGGATTCAGTTCAGAACTACAAACATAAGTAAAAAGTGTTAAAAAACTACAAAACATGGCAGATATACGCGATCGACGCTGAGAGATTTGAGTGACTAATAATCAGTTTAACCTGATAGAAAATATTTATTTAATGTTACCCGTGTTATTTTTCATCTGCAAATACCAATGTGGACTTTTATAAAGATCCGATTGGCCATTAACTTTTAAATGCATGCATTAATATGAGGACAGTTCTCCACATGAAAGACCCGCAACTGCAGATCAACATGCTGTATTTCTCTCCGATACGGTAGGAAATTAACTAAATGAAATGTGGAGGATGTAAGATGACTGACAGGGCAGTTTACGGTGACAGGATGCGACAAAGAGAAAAGACGCAATTGTATGACGTGTTAGTATGTCCCAAAGCTTGTCTACTCTTTTACTACACACTCAAAAGTAAGAACTTTTTGTTCACAGGTTTTTTGTAAACACTCATGACAGTCATTTAGAATTGCATTTAACCATACAGTCATCATTTTAGCACAAAAGGATGACATTCAATTTTCTTTGTGTATTTGGTGATCATTGAATAAGTGAGCCCTCATTCTGTCTGCATAATACTAGAATAGGTATTTTACTGTTGTTTCATGTAATCACTACTTTTTATGTGAACTACGCAACCTTTGCATTCACAATGCACATTTTAAGTGCACACAGCAAACTGTACTCTGAGCTCTTTTAAGGAGTTCATTTCACTTTAGAGTTGTTTACTACGGTGGCCCAGTAGTGCACAACACAACAAAATTAAAAAAGTAACCAAGTTCACAACACAACGAAATCGAGCCACAACGCAACGAAATAAAGCCACAACACAACGAAATCGAGCCACAACGCAACGGAATAAAGCCACAACGCAACGGAATCGAGCCACAACACAACGGAATCGAGCCACAACACAACGGAATCGAGCCACAACACAACGGAATCGAGCCACAACACAACGGAATAGAGCCACAACACAACGGAATAAAGCCACAACACAACGGAATCGAGCCACAACACAACGGAATAAAGCCACAACACAACGGAATCAAGCCACAACGCAACGGAATAAAGCCACAACACAACGGAATCGAGCCACAACGCAACGGAATAAAGCCACAACACAACGGAATAGAGCCACAACACAACGGAATAAAGCCACAACACAACGGAATCGAGCCACAACACAACGGAATAAAGCCACAACACAACGGAATCGAGCCACAACGCAACGGAATAAAGCCACAACACAACGGAATAGAGCCACAACACAACGGAATAAAGCCACAACGCAACGAAATAAAGCCACAACACAACGAAATCGAGCCACAACGCAACGGAATAAAGCCACAACACAACGGAATAAAGCCTCAACACAACGGAATAAAGCCACAACACAACGGAATAAAGCCACAACACAATGGAATCGAGCCACAACACAACGGAATCGAGCCACAACACAACAGAATAAAGCCACAACACAACGGAATAAAGCCACAACACAACGGAATAAAGCCACAACGTAACGGAATAAAGCCACAACACAACGGAATCGAGCCACAACACAACGGAATCGAGCCACAACACAACAGAATAAAGCCACAACACAATGGAATCGAGCCACAACACAACGGAATCGAGCCACAACGCAACGGAATAAAGCCACAACGCAACGGAATCGAGCCACAACACAACGGAATCGAGCCACAACACAACGGAATCGAGCCACAACACAACGGAATCGAGCCACAACACAACGGAATAGAGCCACAACACAACGGAATAAAGCCACAACACAACGGAATCGAGCCACAACACAACGGAATAAAGCCACAACACAACGGAATCAAGCCACAACGCAACGGAATAAAGCCACAACACAACGGAATCGAGCCACAACGCAACGGAATAAAGCCACAACACAACGGAATAGAGCCACAACACAACGGAATAAAGCCACAACACAACGGAATCGAGCCACAACACAACGGAATAAAGCCACAACACAACGGAATCGAGCCACAATGCAACGGAATAAAGCCACAACGCAACGAAATAAAGCCACAACACAACGAAATCGAGCCACAACGCAACGGAATAAAGCCACAACACAACGGAATAAAGCCTCAACACAACGGAATAAAGCCACAACACAACGGAATAAAGCCACAACACAATGGAATCGAGCCACAACACAACGGAATCGAGCCACAACACAACAGAATAAAGCCACAACACAACGGAATAAAGCCACAACACAACGGAATAAAGCCACAACGTAACGGAATAAAGCCACAACACAACGGAATCGAGCCACAACACAACGGAATCGAGCCACAACACAACAGAATAAAGCCACAACACAATGGAATCGAGCCACAACACAACGGAATCGAGCCACAACACAACAGAATAAAGCCACAACACAACGGAATAAAGCCACAACACAACGGAATCGAGCCACAACGCAACGGAATAAAGCCACAACACAACGGAATCGAGCCACAACGCAACGGAATAAAGCCGCAACACAACGGAAATACTCCCGACCACTAGGGGGCTCTCAGAGCTCTGTAAAGTTAGTTTTCCTTGCCACTGTTCTATAGAGTCGGCAGTAATATCAATACCACGATTAGTTTAAACAGTATGTAACCACCGTATATCGGCATGAAATATTAATTCAATATTACCTACGTGAAAAATAGCTTCATATTTATACTTGTGAATTATTTGATGCGCTACCACGGCGCATGATGAAGGGAACGTCTGCCAATGTTATCGCGTCAAATCATTCACAAGTATAAATATGAAGCTATTGTGAACGTAGTTGATTTTTAATTAATATTTCATGTCGATATACAATGCTTACATACTTAAAACTAATCATGGTATTGATATCTTTGTAAAACTGTCGACTTTATGCAGTGACAAGGAATAGTAATATTACCAAGCTCTGAGAGCCCCCTAGTGGTCGGGAGCATTTCCGTTGTGTTGTGGCTTTATTTTATTTCTGTGAACTTATGTTTGCTTTTTTAATTTCATTGTGTTGTGCACTACTGGGCCACCGTAGTTCACAGATAAAACAAATTCTTGGAAACAGCGCCCGTATATATCAATGAGTGCAAGAGATCACTTCCGTTGTCAGAGTGCGTTCAGACCTCACACACCAGATGTGCAGGGCAGTTGGACATAGTGGTGTTTTAGAGGTAAAACATTATATTAATACTGTTCGGTTTCTCACACAAACCGATCTTTTCATGTCTTAGGACATCAATGTGTCGTCACGAGCCACAGGGTTTAATTTGGATTTGTCTGTACATGTTTTTTTTTACTCTTATAGACGAAGTTCCCATTGACACGCATTATACGACTGACAGACGGCAACGGTTGGAGTTAAAAATCATCATTTGTGTTCTACTGAAGAAACAAAGTCACCTACATCTTGGATGCCCTGGGGGTAAGCAGATAAACGTCATATTTTCATTTTTGGGTGAACTATCCCTTTAAATGTGTGTCTTTTTCACAAAGTTGCAGTATGGGCCTCAGAAGACTTTGAGTATTGTGCATACTACATTTATGATACTTTTATAGTGCTTTGTTACTTCTGTCCCCATTCATTGTAATTGGATGTGCAAAAGTACAACCAGTATGATTCTGCAAAAAGAAACTTTTTTGACCGACACAGAAAACTGCACATTAAAGAGCTTCATTTCTCCTCCTCATGTCTCTTTCCGTGCTTTGCTGAGGTTGTTTTCTGATCTTTCTCATATAGACGTCCTATGATCTCGCCCCTATGGAACTCCATCAAAGAACTCATTTTCTCTCCTCTGGACCAACTCGTTTTGTTTTAACGGCACGTTTCATTATGGCCTTATCAAGAAGGAGATGGAGAGAGAGATTCACACACTCAGAGGGCAAAATGCTGGGTCATACCTCCTCGCTTTCAAATGAACAGGTCAGTTTTCATTGATTGCCTGTTTTTAAACTGGGCCAGCGGGAATATTGGGTTTATATACTGCACTTCACTCAAGGGCACATGCTCTCGCTTTTTATGAATGTGTGTGTGTGACTCTGTGTCCTTCTATGGTTGCTTCACGTTGATCCTAGTGGTTGCATTGCTATAACTGTGTAAATTGTGTTAATATCTGTAGAGCTGACTGAGCTAAACCGAGCACTGCATTATGTGCCTGTGGATGTCTAACACACACTCACACACACACATACTCACACTTTCCTAAGAGATGTCAGAGAGAGGTGAGAAATAAAACGCTAGATTCAGATAAAATCCATGAGCGATTTGAGAGTATTTACTGAGGGGAGACAGAGCTTTTAGTCTGAACGCACAAGAGATTTGACAATGTGTGCGTGTGAATTGAAATTAAAGTGTTAGGTAAAAGGGTGGAGAGAGAATTCTGGGATATTTTTAAAAGAGTGAGCCAGAAGAGGCATACATTTGTTTGTTTTTTAAAGTGAGAACTAATAGGCTGTAAGCAGATTCAAGAAAGAATTCAATTCAATTTAGTGCTGTGAAAAAGTACCCACAGTGAAAAGGTTTGTCCTTTTTCAACATGGTCTTATTGAACTCATTCTGGACATATTTATGAGTGAAGGTGAAATAATTTAAAGAACAACAAACAATGCATCAGTTTGGAAAAGTCTCAACAACCTTCAAAAGGCTCTTTTGATGCATTTCAAAGCTTATGACCAAACACCTTTTTTTTAATGATGTTCTACTAGTTTCCACTTGATTCTAATTTTAGCCACTTGATGTAGTAGCGATAAATGTAAATGTGGCATCTGTTTATTTAACCTTTTCAAATAATTACAAAATACATTCCAAGTGTCATCTGTTATTCCTTTTCGGAGTAAAAACACTACGTGCAAATAGCGTCCTTGTTGGCAAACCTTGTTGGTCCTTGTTACACTAGCTCCGCCCACCAATGTCTGGTTGGGCCAGTTTAAAAACAGATGCACGGAATTCAGTAAGGTAGTAGCGAGTAAGGCTTGCATACCTGGCTTTTAACGCGATCGACACGAATCCGCCTTTTGCCGAGCTTGTTCTTGTCCATTTTCCCATCATGTATCACACACTGCATAACAAGTGCTTAATAAAAGTATGTATTGGGTAGGGTTAGGGATCTTACTCTCCCAATAAGGTAGCATCCATTTAATATTTTTAATAAATATAATCATTTACACTTTTGTACAAAAATACTGAGGTGCAAATAGTATCTGCCAAAACAAAATAACAACTTTTCAACAATATCTAGTGATGGGCCGATTTCAAAACACTGCTTCATGAAGCTTCTGAGCTTCTGATTCGGATCTCCTATCAAACGGCTAAACTGCCGAAATCACGTGACTTTGGTGCTTCGATTCACTGATTCGATTCGTAAAGCTTCATGAAGCAGTGTTTTGAAATCGTCCATCTCTAGATATTGTTGAAAAGTCTTTATTTTGTTTTTTGGTGCACAAAAAGTATTCTTGTCGCTTTATAATATTAGAACCACTGTAGTCACATGAACTGATTTAAATATGTTTTTAGTACCTTTTGGGATCTTAAGAGTTTGAATGGCTTTGCTCTCAATAGAGGCCTCACTGAACCATAGGATTTCAACAAACAACATCTTAATTTGTGTTCTGAAGATGAACAAAGGTCTTTCAGGTGTGGAACGACATGATGGTGAGTAATAAATTACATTATTTTTTTCATTTTTGGGTGAACTAACCCTTTAATATTTTGGACTACTGACATTTTACTGTGGGGGCAGTTTAATTTTTATATGTATTGTGTGTGTGTGTGCCACAAAAATATTGGGTAACGCTATAATATGCATTATAAAGGTATTAATAATGTACATTATAATTATTATATGTTTTCGTAAATACCTGTAACCAAAGTTAAAACACATTATAATATTTGCAGATATAAAATTGTATGTTTGTCACGTGTTCTAAAGCAATATACTTTATAAAGGTTTGTATTATATAATGCATTATAACTATTAGACCATACAATGCATTGCAATGTCCATTACAAAGCATTAATAATGCATTCAAAAATATTGTTATAATGCATTATATATAAAGGTTTTAAGTCAAGTGTTACTAAATATTTATTCCTGTCATGTCAAAGCTGTATTTTCAGCATCATTACTCCAGTCTTCAGTGTCACATGATCTTTCAGAAATCATTCTGATATAATGATTTGATGCTCAAGAAACATTTTTATTATCATTGTTGAAAATTGTCACTTTCTCTGATAAACGGATAACACTGCACATCAAACAGAATCTGTGTGTGTTTGCTTGTGATGTGGGCTCTTCAGCCAGCTGTATGCAGTAAATGAAATGTTGTGCAAGCAATTCAATCCTAAATCAACTTAATCTGCTCTACTGTCTGAAAACCAACAGCCATTTGGGATACGGCGGCACAGAGAATTCCAAACACATCCACAATGGACATGTGGTTTCAGCCAAGCACTTCAATTTGGGTCAGCTGTTCTCGAACTAATGTGCTTGTGGAAGAAACACCGAAGGGTTTTTGTTCTTGGTATTGAGGGACCAGAATGTTGTTAGACCAGGTTCAGTGAACTGAGTGGCTGAATGTGATGAGGGTTTTAAAGAGAGAAAATAAATCCACATACACGCACATTTATCACTCCCTTATGAGGATAAATGCTTCACATAGGTATTTAATCCACTTGGAAAAAAAAAAAAAAAAAAAACGCTCTCTCTTTCACACACACATCGGCTGACTTAACTGGTGCACACACCACAGTCCAAGACGGTGCAATTAGGGGAAAATGATGAACCACCAGCACCTTTGCTGAGTGAAGGTTTATAAAAACATCAATCCTGCACCACTGCACCAACTGCCCCCTCTCTAAAATGAGAGAAAACCACTCTCCACCTCCAAGATGAATGACCTGAACGTCCATGTGGACCTGCACCTCCTTCTGTAAAGGTCAGACTATACCTGCAGGCTTTGTAGAGGAGATATGAATCCTGTCTGCAGGGGTTATTGTGGTTAATGTGGTTGTTCAAAACAAAAATTATTATAATACTATATATTATTATACTTTTATAGTCGCAATTAATATTTGTTAATATTCTCATCCAGAGTTATTTATATCTACTATTATAGCATTTATTAATATTTTGAATTGCTTTAATTATAATATTTTCATTTTTATTTTAGTTTTTTTTTTTAGTAATTACTACTACTCGTTTTTATTTTAGTAGTAATTTTTAGTTTTTTTTTTTTACTTCAACTTAAACGTTTTTCATCAAATAATTATATTTTATTTTATTTTGGCTTTATTAAAATTAACGCATTTTAATAATTTTAGTTTTAGTTAACAATAACAACACTCTAAAAAAATAAAACATTGGTTCAACAACAAAAAATATGTTAACGTTTTCCACTAGAATTTTTAACTTAAGCTATTTGGGAGAATTACATGAATTCAAAGCAATATTTTGAGTTGATCCAACATAATGTTTTAAGTAAGGTGAAGACGTTTTTTTGCCACAATAAAAACACATTTCTAAGTAACATGAACTTAATAATTGTCAACATGAATGCAACTATTTAAGTTGATCCAACATAATGTTTTATGTAAGGTGAAAGTGCTTTTTGGACACAATAAAACGCATTTCTAAGTAACATAAACTTACCAAGCACCGCTTGTCACCATGATGGTAACTCTCCAAAAACCCACATTAACACATTAACTCTTCTAAATTAGCATAACAAAACACTAATTACTCCCTTACCATTAATCTTGTGCAAAAAACATGATATAACACTTTATTTTAGCATTTACTCCCTTTCAAGTGCCATGGGCAAAGCATGATGGGAAATATAAATCCCAGCCCAGTTTCACTTAACTTAAGTTTGTCTAAATTAAAAGAAGTGTTCATACAACTCAAAACAATGAAACATGTTTACACGTCATCAGATTGTATTTTACATTAACAGAACTTAAAATTAAATACCTTTTTGATTAACTGAAAATATTAAACTATGACAAGTCATGATAGTATATCGAATCAATAGGCATAATTTGTGTGTCATCCAAGCTCAATAAAATAACAATTACAAGTAAAAAGTCTAACAGCATTTCAGAACTTGATTTTTTACTTAAGTAATGACTAAAGGTCCCCTGAATTAGTTTTTAGAGTGAACACTGTTAGGGATGTGCAATTTGATCATTTTTGTCAGCTAAAAAAAGTAAGCAACACATTATTAAGTAGTCACTGTAAAAAAAGAATTGTTGGTTTAACTTAAAAAAGTAAGTTACCTAGTGGTTGCCTTGTTGAGTTCATTGAAATGAAAAATTTGAGTTAATACAATGAAGGCTATTGGTTTAATCAACAGAAACTCAAAATATTATGTTATCTGAACTACATTAATTATCTAAGTTGATTTAACAAAAGAAAAAAGTTCTGATAAAGTCATGAAAATAATCTTTTTACAGTGCAGGGTTGAAAAAGACGGGCAATGTTATTATTATCATCATTGCTGGTATTTGTAAATACTCTATGTATCAGAATGATTTTTCTTTTCAGCATTACGCACCATAAACTTTTAGTTTTCGAGGTGGTGTATTAATAGATTTGTAAAGTTTCCATTGATGCGTCGCAGTGTATAGACCGATGTCTACGGACCGTAAGCTGCGCGGTGCGGCGCGAAACAACGGTCACGGCTGTTGTTGACAACACTGTAAAAAAAAAAATGCCCTAAAATATGAAATATGTGAAAAATTGCTAGATTTATGTTGCAATATTTAAAAAAAAGAAACGTCGTCAGCATGTGAAAAGGGTCCATTGCATCAGCCAAATCCAGCAGTAAATATTTAAATAAATGTTACTTAAATAGTATGGTGGAAATGCACGTGTTCACAAAACCTTGTCTAGATTGCTCAAGATAAGACGTGTAATATATAAGTATACTAAATAAGTTTTTGCTACAAATCCAAATTAAGTGAGCTACTCAAGTTATCCAAGTAAATTAACAAACAAATATTTATTTGTAAAAAAAAAATTATATTTATGTTACACTTACAGCCTCATGATTAATTTTCCTCATTGCATTTTGTTTGTCAGAATGAACCTTCATTATTTGATTCTACTTGATTCATCAGTCAAATGAACAATATACATTTCCCTCTCACTTCTCACACTCTGTCCTTTCTCCACTCACGCTATCTCCCTCATCTTCCCATCGACTGTCTCCAGTGTGTGTAGCTTGATTGACAGGAAAGAGATCAAGATAAATATCTGTACAATCCCTACCCCGCACCCCCTGGTCTCAATCAGGTTCTCTTTTTGACACTCGGCCTTGACAAAGCCCCCATCCTGCCATCCCTTCCTGGAACAAGTCCGTTCAGGATGAGTGAGCAGCGCTGAGCTTCTAAAATGAGGGATGAGACGCGGAGAGGGAGAGAATTGTTCCTCCCGCAGGGCTTCGGCTCTGAACAGCTCATTGGTGATACTTATCACTGCGCTGTTTTGTGTTTTCACATTCTTTTTTTTTTATGGAGGATTAACTGGAAACTGTGCAGCAGTAATTCAGGATCAAGGTAAGCGAGAGAGAGAAGGTACTCAATTGCTGTAACAAATTGCAAATTAGCCATCGACTTTCCATCAATGTGATTAAGGCACAAAGTACAAACACACAACTCACTGTGAAGGCCAAACACACATGTACTGTTTTACATTCTAAAAAGTACATCTGTTTGGATAATTTTCTACTGCAAATCAAGAATTTCTTGTGAGCCCTGCAAAAGTAGTCATTTATCCAGGTCTGACGGGGCAGCTTTCCAGTCGATCAAATTGAAAGCAAAATTACTGCATGACACAACAACTTGAATATATTTGCAGACCAATTTTAGATCAATTTCAGTGGAGATGGAGCTTCACCATAGACTATTAAAAAGATAGACAATGCACCTTCCCTCTCTTCCATTGTAGGAACTGAAGCCACCAGTGTGTCAATATGGCACTGACATCTTGAGTCTCGAGTCTGCGCAGTAGTGGAGCCGCGATATCAAGGTCCCGCCCACACTCCCGCAAAATTGGTTGTTAATACTGCAGAACAACATTATGTTGGTGTGAAATAAACAGTTCTGAAAATGTAGCAATTAAAGTTAAAGCTCCAATCTCCTACCGAAGATCCAGAGAAATGTCTGTTGGTGCTTCAGTGATGACTTCGCCCAGAGAAACTGTCAATCATGACGTCAAAACCCGCGTTTTTGTAGTATCAAATAACTAACTTAAACTTTATTTAAAGAACGAACACTTTAACTAACATAAGCATGATAAAAACTGCCTAAAATGGCAGAAACCATCTTTGGAACCACCTGAGGGCGATCGAGACACTTTGGCTTCACTTTTCAGGACACTGGAAAAAGTTATGACATGCATTTTTATTAACTATTTTTACCGGATCTGATCCTATGTGTCAGGTTGATTCAGACATATCAAATAGTCTTTGTTTTTTTTTTACTTAAAACCAGTTGCATGCTGAGCTTTTGATCAATTTTACATCATTTTTCTTTTTACATTATCTGAGCATATAGCTGAGCCAAACCTGACTGTTTGACCATTTTGCCTTTTCAGGATACTTAACATCTGTGCATGCAAACCTTAGCGAAAATCATAATTTTATTCTTTTTTCATTAACATAACATTTTTGCTCAGGTTTGCTCCATTGGACCATAGACTTTAATCACTAACATATAAGTACCAAGAAGTATGTTTTTGATTGTAATTATTAATATTTACGGATCTTTTTACCGTAAGTTGGTAATGCGCAGAGATTTTTATCAGTTTAAAAACTCCAATAAACTGGTTTTAGGTAATAAATAAATACATAAAACTTTTATCCAGTTATGTAAAAAAGAATTATACAAGACAGTTTATGTTACCAGACAAAACATTTCTTACTGTGTAGCCCAACGCCACAGGCATACAGACCAAAATGTCATGTTGCATTCATGGCTGGTCTGGAGAAAAACTTGGATAAACTTAGAAAATAGCTTGTCGTACCTGGTTATGACAATGTGTACAAACTATTCATTGGCTCCAGAAGCGCAAATACAGTTAGTTTTACTCTAAAGAAAAATTATATCATTAAAAACATGGTGTATAGCAAACCAAGCACCCCTTCAGCTTTTGATCCTTCTGTTTTGTTTTTCTGTCTGCAGGCGTTTGAGGTATGAAGTTCACGAGAAGCCCAAGAAAGTTACTCTAATACATGTGACCACCAAACATAAATATTTAGGAGGTAATGTAACATAATACATCCCTCACACACTAGTGGTTTAATGTTTTCTCTTTAATTCCACTTAAATACGAACTTGAAGCTACACATGTAGCTGGTGAACATGTTTCACCAAATACAACATGTTCTTGGATCAATCAATCAGATTTGAGGGACAGTTTACAGTTTAGGTTTACAACCAGGGTTAGGTGTTTCTGCATCGGTGTTATTCACCTATCTTTTCCCTCTAATTTTAGGGATAAGTTATGGGTGAGGTTAGGTTTAGGGGTAGGGATAGGGATAGGAGGACTTGTTGAGGGAATGTTGTTCCAGGATCAGCACCATGTTGATCTAGGAACACGTCTTACTAAAATCGCGGTGACCTTGTGTAGCTGTAAGCTCTCTCAACCTTCTTTTGTAAGTATTTCCAAGATTCATAGCATGCTCCTGACATGAAGTCTGTTAAAAAATGTATGCAACAACATGCTGACTTAGATACCTCATTTCAAAATGCATGTTTTCTTCAATCAGAAGGCAATACCATACTAGAAAGCATTGCAACAAACTCTCCCAGATGTCAGAATAAAAGTATTCATAACAAATAGTTCAGTCTACAAAAAAAAAAAAAAAAAAAAAGTTTTTTGTGCTGTTTTTTCCTCTTTTTGAGTATAGCAGCATTAGCTAAGCTACATGCTAATGTCAAACTCTATTAGGCAACAACATTAGGCTGACTTATAAGATACCTCAATTCAAAATGCATGTTTATAATTCTGGCAGTACCAGAATGCAATGCAATTTTTTTACCTATTTACTTTTTTCTGAATAGAGCAGCATTAGCTAAGCTACATCCCAGCTAAGAAAAATAATCAGTTCTAAGACTGTTTTGCTAACATTCCCATTAAAGCATTATTTCTGAAAGTTCTGAAAAATGGTTTTTAAATGTTTTAAAACATTTTAAACAAACATTTAAAAAATGTCCAACTAAGACGTTTTAGAAAAAAACCTGTCATGGATGATACACAAATAACATTTTTGTGCTAACGTTTTGAGAACATTATTAAAGACTAGATAACACTGAATGAACATTCTATTAATGTTACTAGAAGAAGATTTGTTCATAACTTTGAGAGAACTTTTTCCAGAACATTAGCCAAAGTTCTGAGAATGTTCCCTGTTAGCTGTGATGCTAATGTGTAACTCTATTGGAGTGTAAGTTGGATCTCCCATGCACTTCGATTTGTGTGGTACATGTATGCTAGCCTAGAGCACCATTGTGAAGTTCCATTTCACTGCTCATTATGTAGACAGCACGGCAGTTCACTAGGCTTTGCAACAGAGCTTGTATGAATACTGTGTGTGTGTGTGTGTGTGTGTAAAGTTTGCTGTTCATTAGCTATATTACAAGGGTGGGAAATGAGATGCATTTAAGTGATGTCACACGCTGTGCCCGGGGTGTATTCAATATCACCCCATGTTATGTAATGCTGCAAAATGGCTGTATGTGTTGTGTGTGTGTTACCGTTAAACAGTTGGGGACCACAAATATGCTCTGCATGCGGCGGAAGCCGAAAACAGAACACACGCACACGCACCACAGGCATCTACGGCTTTTTAAACTGAAGTCGGTATGGTTCAGTGTGTCCATTTTATGGTTGTGCGTAAAAAAGGAGATTTAGATTTTGAAGCCAAACAGTTTTAGATTGAGGAGCCAAAAAAAATCCTGAATCAGCTTTTATGTTATTTTATTGTTATTGTTCAGTTAACATATTTGATTGAAAAGAAATGTCTAAAAAGACAGTTCACCCAAAAAATCTAATTCTTTCTCATTTGTTCACCCTCATGTCATTCCAAACCACAATGAATTTCTTTCTCAGAAAAAAAGATTGGTTGTTTGTTTTGTTAAGAATATCCTAGCAACTGTTTTCCATAAAGTGAAAAGGGACTGAAGCTATAAAAATTACAAAAAAAAAAAAAAAAAAGCAGCAATATGACCTGCGCACAATATTCCAAGTCTTGGTCATAAGACATCTAGCAACCAATGTCATTTTGCATCAGTGGCATCAATATACCATTGTTTTTTTGTTTGTTTGTTTTTTTCATTTTCAGTCCATTTTAAAAGCTTTGGAGGCAAATATTAATAGTAAATAATGATATTATTTATATATATATTGTTTCTTACACAGATCTACTGTGGCTTTAGAAGACATGGAATATTGTGCTTGAGTTGAATAAAGCACCTTTATGATTTTTTTGTTGACAGACCCAGCAGTCCCAACATAGGCTCATTTGGAAAAAAAAGTGCTTGCAAAACTCTAAAATCATACCTATATATACAATTCACTGCAGTTTCCAGCTGAAATGAACATTGGATGTAAGACACCAATAACTTTTATTACTTTTCACACAAATTATGGTTACAGGGGCACATTATCAATGAATAAAAACTAGTTTTTATTGTTCGTTTTGTTGTTCATTGTAAAATATGCAAAACACTTTGTGCATAGACTTTCCAATTCGACATCTGCATCACATAACCAGCTCCCTATGGCTTTTCTGATGTGGTAAAATTGCTTGGTTGCTCATCTGGTACAGTGTTGCACTTGAGATTCAGAGCGCTTGAGAACAAGTCCCGTGAAACACGAATTAGCCTACAATAAAGGAGCTCAAAGACGTGTATAGAATGACTGCTTCAGCAAATGTGTTTTTATCTCACGTTTGCTTTTCTTAACACCATTAATTAGGTTCAGGCTAGAGTTTAATGTAGCAATAGAGCAAACTTACAGGACATTTCATTTCCGAACTGCCACGGTACTCACAAAAAACAAAGTAAAATTGCTGCCACATTTCTTTTAGAGGTTTTGAACATGCTTTTAGTGCCACTCACTGGACATTTCACTTTTCAAATGCTGCGAAAGCAACATACAAGAAGCCTCATAGTGTCATTTCGCAGAAATGTCATCACTGGTATGTTTTTCTCAATGAGCCTGGGTTGTCCTAGTCTCAGCCTCAGACGTCACACCCACGGACCGTTGGTTGAACATCTGATGCATATGGCACACTTAACTGGAAAGGCTTCAGGATTTTCAAAGTCGTCATCTGGTTGGTTGAATTCTACAGGATGTCCGGGAGACGTGTGTGTCGCGTTCTTTAACGGTCCACCTGGAAACAAATGCCGTAATGCCAAACCCCCTCATGGAAAAAGAACGCCATCA
This sequence comes from Chanodichthys erythropterus, assembly GCF_024489055.1. Taxonomy (NCBI): domain Eukaryota; kingdom Metazoa; phylum Chordata; class Actinopteri; order Cypriniformes; family Xenocyprididae; genus Chanodichthys; species Chanodichthys erythropterus. The sequence continues at coordinate 26,727,622 of NC_090223.1, read as the reverse complement.
TGTTTACAAATGTGACAATGAGCACTTTCCAGGATCAACTAAATGCTGGATTTTTAAAAGTTTGTGAAGTTCGCAGCTCTATTGTTGCTGTAAACTTGCACAACGTTCTTGAATGAATAGTTTATTAGATGCACGTCTGTCTATTATTGTAGGTACATCGACTTTACATTTTACACCCCAAACATGACATGGAACAAAACATACTTTGACTGGTTGTGTTACATGTCAAATGTTCTCTATCCTTGGTCAATGAAAGCTGCAATAGAGTTCAGACCTTCAGCTGTCAGTTTGAAGGTCTAGCTATGTGAGACTAGAGTTGTCAAGTCTCCATTTACTTTATATCAAAAAGAGTGGCTAGGATGTTATGCTTTTTTTCAGTAGTTTTATAGGAAATCAAAGTCATACCGTTATAAAATGACATGAGTATGAGTAGACTATGGCACAATTTTAATTTTTGTCCCTTTAAGTAATGTCTCAATTTGCCATATGACATTATTTTTTTATGTCGCCCCAGCAAAATACATCATTTTTTGCTTTTAGCCTTTTACTCCTCATGGTATTTTAGTCAAAATGAAATCTGGGGCAGTGCAGTATCCTGCGGTGAAGCTCTGTAATCGGTGTCTAATCCATCCGTAGTGGCAGCATCCGTCACTGACATCTTTGCTCTTGAGCTCAGGGAGGCAGTTTCCTAGAGGAATTACAACAATCATGGGCGCAATGGTCCATTTAGTAGTTTTACAAGACGGTCACCTTTATATCCGGAGTGATGTCCGTCCGTGTGTATCGTGCAGTTCAGCTTCCTCACCGAGGCATTGATAGACAGGTGCATGCAGTGAAACTGCAAATCTCAAAGGGCTCTGATTGCTCGAGCCTCGGGCTGCCAAAGAGCCCTCTGAACCCTCTCAATCTTCAGTGAAGCAGAACAGGACATGTGTGTGTGAACACGCGTATCTGTCCGTGTGATGGGGTATTGGTGTGTCAGGGGCGCCAAAGTGGGGTTATAGGGTGCAGTTTTTAATGATAGATAGAGTCAATAAAATTGACAGGAAATTATGAGGAGATGAGATTTTGCCATTTTCTGTCACCCGCATGAGCACCACGGATTAATATGTCCAGTCATGAATAGAAACTGACAGGTCACGTCTTCAACCAACAGGACATTCTGTAGAGGAACAGTAAAGGCGACCAGGGCTAGTTGTCACACTTCACTGAATATTTTAGCGGATATTTGACTGTCAGTTTCTGTATATACATGGACATTAAAGTCTCGGCCACAAAAAGAACATTGCCACTATTATTGACCAGAACACATTAATGAACACATTAGCGGGGCATGTTGTCACACACATGGGGTATCTTTTAACAGTGGGAATTGCTCATAGGCTATTTAATATCTTCACAGCAAAATGTTAACATTATGATGCACAAAAATATCAAACCATACAAATTTTGTTTTAGCATATATTGTAATTGAAAAAATTACATGCAATCACGACAATCTGCCTCAACTTTACATTTACTAAAAATCCCCCTGAAAGGAATATATATTTATATATTATGGTTTTTATAAAATTTGAAAAAGAACAAAAAATTACTAGATTATTTGTTTTATTTTTATTTTATTTTTTTTTATATTACTATTTGTTTAAATTATTTTTAAGTCAGTTTTATTTATTTATTCCAGTTAGAAACTTTATTGCTTCAACTTTTTTTTTTTTTTTTTTTTTCTTTAGATGCTTATAAGACAATGACTAATCAAACTATATTCTCATGGCCTGATCCAGGAAACAATATCACAATGACACTGATTATTACACTGACAATTAACTGGCTACGCTACAGTTAATTGGGAAGCTAATTACTGGTAAGGACATTATTGTTCGCTATGAAATGATTTCAGTGAGCAGGATTTCAAAGCCAAACACATCATTATAATAGTCTACTTGTTAGTGTTAACATGCTAACAGCGAAGTTCAACTAGGGGAGCCCAGGTGAAAAAAAGTACTTGTACTTAAAGTGCTCTATTTTCGCACACTAATTTTGTACTTAATATACAAAAATTCTTCTTTAGTACATCATCTTAATGACATCTAAGTGTACTCAACTGTGCTATTTTGAGACAGCATGAAATATGAACTTAAATGTGCTTTTAATATACTATATCTCTATATAAAAAATATATTTAGCTACCACTTGTAGTACACTATGGGTTCAAATGTACTATAAGTGGTATCTAAATAATTTTTTAAATACAGATATAGTATATTAAAATCACGTTTTAGTTAATATTTCATGTTGTCTCAAAATAGCACAGTTGAGTACACTTAGATGTCATTAAGATGATCTTAAGAAATACTAAAGAAGATTTTTTTTAGTATATTAAGTACAAAATTAGTGCATGAAAATAGAGCACTTTAAGTACATTATAGAAGTGTACTTTTTTTCACCTGGGACTAGGGCTGTTCAATGATAATCGTGATCATCATCGTAAGAATCGTAAGAGTCTGTGTTTACGTAATATATGTGTGTTTGTTTTGTGTATAATTATTATGTATATATAAATACACACACATACATGTATATATTTAAAGGTGCCCTCGAATGAAAAATTGAATTTACTTTGGCATAGTTGAATAACAAGAGTTCAGTACATGGAAAAGACATACAGTGAGTCTCAAACTCCATTGTTTCCTCCTTCTTATGTAAATCTCATTTGTTTAAAAGACCTCTGAAGAACAGGCGAATCTCAACATAACACCGACTGTTACGTAACAGTCGGGATCATTAATATGTACACCACTAATATTTGCATATGCCAGCCCATGTTCCCAACATTATGAAAGGCATTAGACACGGGCAGGCAGTATTAATGTCTGGATCTGCACAGGTGAATCATCAGACTAGGTAAGCAAGCAAGAACAATAGCGAAAAATGGCAGATGGAGCGATAATAACTGACATGATCCATGATAACATGATATTTTTAGTGATATTTGTCTTTCTAAATGTTTCGTTAGCATTTTGCTAATGTACTGTTTAATGTGCTTAAAGTTACCATCGTTTCTTACTTTATTCACAGAGACGAGCTGTCGCTATTTTCATTTTTAAACACTTGCAGTCTGTATAATTCATAAACACAACTTCATTCTTTGTAAATCTCTCCAACAGTGTGTAATGTTAGCTTTAGCCTGTTAGCCACGGAGCACCATCAAACTCATTCATAATCAAATGTAAACAATATAACAGTATACAATACTCACAAAATCCGACGCATGCATGACGAACACTTTGTAAAGATCCATTTTGAGGGTTATATTAGCTGTGTGAACTTTGTTTATGCTGTTTAAGGCAAGTGCGAGCTCCGTGGGCGGAGAGCGTCAGCATTTAAAGGGGCCGCACAGCATAAATCGGCTCATATTTAATAATGCCCCAAAATAGGCAGTTAAAAAAATTAATTTAAAAAAATCTATGGGGTATTTTGAGCTGAAACTTCACAGACACATTCAGGGGACACTTTAGACTTATATTACATCTTGTAAAAAAAACGTTCGATGGCACCTTTAAGTAATATATGCATGTATGTATAAGTATATAAATATATTTATATTTTTAGATATTTAAATTATATATAAATGTACATATTTTTATAGAAATATAAGATATATTTCTTAAATATATACATGTATGTGTGTGTATTTATATATACATAATAATTATACACAAACACAGACTCTTATTTTGTACACGATAATCACGATTATCGTTGAACAGCCCTATACACAACTTTTTTTATTACACAAGCAATTAGGGAAGGGAAGGCGTAGGACATACAGCGTAAGCTTTTTGAAGAATACGGAAAGCGAAAGCACATGCAAGGCGTTCATTTGTGTTTATAAAGCATATACAGTTGTATTTTTTTAGAAAATTACCAATGGTTTCTCTAGATAAGACCCTTATTCCTCATCTGGTATCGTTTAAAGCCCTTTGAAGCTGCATTGAAACTGTAATTTTGACCTTCAACCGTTTGGAGACCATTGAGGAGAATAATCCTGGAATGTTTTCCTCAAAAACCTTAATTTCTTTTCAACTGAAGAAAGAAAGACATGAACATCTTGGATGACATGGGGGTGAGTAAATTATCAGGAAAATTTTATTTGAAAGTGGACTAATCCTTTAAGTAGAGCAATAAGGTTTATCGTAGGCCTACGAACACACAATTGCTTTACTAGAATGTTCATAAAAAGGGTAAACAAGAGTACAAGACATATTAGCATATCCATGATTTGTTGTTGATGGAAATTTACGAGTGGGCAGGGTAATTAACTCCCCAGGAGGCGGAAATATGTTTACCATTACAGATAATGAAAGAATCAAGGAGTTATATCTTCAGAATTTTATTTATACATATTGCAGTAATTTTACCGTTTGGACAATTTTAGTTTCTCAAAGGAAGTAAATATGTAACAATTTTATAGATGAAATTCCTTTTTTTTTCCTAGTCCAACTTGAATTGCTTTTTGTTTTTTGCACTTCAACATTAATTTCTTCCTCATTACACTGCCAAATGTGTCAAGCGTGATTTTTGTCCTTTTTTCCCTTCTGAAAAGCTGTGAAAAACACCCTGGAGTTTTTGACTTGTGGGTAAATAAAGTGCAGCAGGTTTCACTGTATTCATGAGGTTTGTAAGGAAGGACCTGTGAGACGTCTCCCGCTGGTTTCTGCCTCACTGAGGAGTTTGTTTGTCTAGTGCATTCATAGTTCCAGGGCCAGCTTTGGGAATCATCTCTATCGGACGTAGTAATGCATTTTTAATGCGACACAACTGTATTCTGTGGCCCAAGTTTGTTGGTCAGTAAAGCTAAATATAGACTAGCAAAAAAACTCTATGAAATGAGAGAAAGAGAAATCTGTATTGAGTTTTATCCGTAAAATGAACCACAAGCTCCTCCAATGTACATGTGCATAAGACATTCAGTGTGTATTTCCATCTGGAAGATCTTTAATGTGTTGTTCATATGAATGTGCCAGTTTTAAGAGTTTACAATGACATTCATCATTTGAAACCATCAGGAATTGATTGGCACATGACAAGCCATTTCACACTTTTAGGAGCCTTCCAAAAAGCTGGCTAGTGGAAAAACTATATACAAAAATATAATTAAATATCATGAAATATCAGACATCACTGGTGAAAGATGCCCTGTTGAACCAGATGGTGTAGTTACGACATCAACCACCAGGGGTTAACTGGACCATGCTAACCAGACAATCCTTGACCCGTTCACCTCCGCCTGCTGAAAACAGAAATTTTGACCAGGACATGGAGGCTGAAGGTGAAGTTAGTCCTCGAGAGCATCATAGCCGATGGTAACTATTTTTTCAAGTTCACAAATATTTGCTATTATGGCTAACTCCTGGTAAATTGGTAGCTACATGGGTTACACTTTAATTCGATGGTCCACTTTAGACATTTGATTCTACTACCTATAAGTAACTTTGCAACTATGTCAACTACCTTACAAAATTAGTTGGCATGCACAGTTGCAAATTAATGTTAGCTGACAAAATTGCAAAGTTACACTTATAGTTAGAAGAATGTATAAAGTGAACTGTTGAAATAAACTGTAACCACTACATGTATGAAGAAAGTAAATAATACGGAAGAGGATTAGGGCCAAGCAATAATAAAAAAATAAAACCATCTTGAGATTAAAGTTGTTAAATTTCGAGAAAAAACTTGTTAAATTTCGAGAAAAAAGTCTAAATAAAATGTTGAGAATACGACTTTTTTCTCGTAATTGAATGACTTTATTCTCAACATTTTATCTTGACTTTTTTCTCTAAATTTAACAACATTTTCTCATAATTTAATGAATTTCTTGTCATAATTTAACGACTTTTTTCTCGTAATTTAATGACTTTATCCTCAACATTTAATCTTGACTTTTTTTCTCTAAATTTAAAGACTTTTTTTCTCATAATTTAACGAATTTGTTCTTGTAATTTAATGACTTTTTTCTCGTAATTAATGACTTTATTCTCAACATTTTATCTCGACTTTTTTCTCGAAATTTAACGCGTTTTTTCTCATAATTTAACGAGTTTATTCTCAACATTTTATCTCGACTTTTTTCTAGAAAGTTAATGATTTTTTTCTCATAATTTAACGAGTTTATTCTCAACATTTTATCTCGACTTTTTTCTAGAAATTTAATGATTTTTTTTCTCATAATTTAATGAGTTTATTCTAAACAGTTTATTTCGACTTTTTTCTTGAAATTTAACGATTTTTTTCTCGTAATTTAATGACTTTATTCTCAACATTTTATTTCGACTTTTTTTCTCGAAATTTAACGACTTTTTTTCACATAATTTAACGAGTTTATTCTCAACAGTTCATTTCGACTTTTTTCTTGAAATTTAACAACTTTTTTTCTCATAATTTAACGAGTTTATTCTCAACAGTTCATTTCGACTTTTTTCTTGAAATTTAACGACTTTTTTTCACATAATTTAACGAGTTTATTCTCAACAGTTCATTTCGACTTTTTTCTTGAAATTTAATGACTTTATTCTCAACATTTTATCTCGACTTTTTTCTCGAAATGTAATGACTTTATTCTCAACATTTTATCTTGACTTTTTTCTCGAAATTTAACGAGTTTTTTCTCGAAATGTAATGACTTTATTCTCAACATTTTATCTTGACTTTTTTCTTGAAATTTAACGAGTTTTTTCTCGTTATTTAATGAGTTTATTCTCAACATTTTATTTAGACTTTTTTCTCAAAATTTAACGAGTTTTTTCTCGAAATTTAACAACTTAAATCTCGAGATGGTTTTATTTTTTTATTATTGCTTGGCCCTAATCCTCTTCCATAAAATAACGTCCAATCTGATGCCGACTTTAAAATTGAAATCAGTCATCTTGGTACAATGTGTGTGTTCACTTAGGACATGCTCATTAAAAACGTAGTTTCTGACCTTAATTTTGTCCTTTCTCATGCTCCTTCTTTTCTCCCATCCTCTTAACGTGATTCTTTATTTGCGTGTTCACACATTTTAGACATTAAAAAAACATTAAGGAGCCACGTCCATTATTGCCGGGATGATCATGCAACTATGCACTCAGCACTCAGTGTTTACTCAGTAATCACACAAACACTCTCTCGGCCTCTGTTTTACTAGCTCTGTCTTGGTAAAACTCGGCATGTCCGACCAAGAGACTTGTCAAGCATGCACATAAAAATAATACAAGTAGAAAGCAGCGCGTCTGTGCAGTACAGTTCAACCATCACTCGTCATTTCATGCTGAATTGGACTGATTTTACACATGAAAAACAAACCCACAGCAGCGAACACGCAGTTTGCAAACGTACTTGCATATGATACGCCCTTCAAATACACTGAAGGTAATTATTAAAGGTCAGATTATGCATAAAAACGTAAAGCCTGAAGGACTCAATCCGGCACGGTCTGTTTGCTCAGAGCACACGTGCATTCGCACACCCAAATGAAGCACATCATTTCGGTTTCTAGACATTTCACCAGTCATTAGTCACTGTTCTGACCCTGCAATTTTATAAGGTCAGTGGCATAGGATGGGCTTTGTGGATGTGTGTTTGTGAGCATGTTGGGCTCTATACTGGCTGATGTGTGTGTTGGATGAATCCAGTCATGTTGGCCTCATTGGATTTTCAGAGCTGGTCAATAGAATCACTCTCTCGCTCTCCTCGATGTGCCTTTGTATTTCATCCCAACACACACTATATATGTTGCCATTATGACACACACACTATATTTGCTACTTTTGCCACCCATTTATCGAGCCTCATTAAGCATTTCTATGATAAATCGTGTTAAATTACAACACGTCGCTAGCTTGCCCTTCCAACACTGTCTGTGTCATTGTGCACATCTCACACACACATATACAATCCCTGTGTGTACTGAAACCCAAGTACGTCCTTACCAAGAGAAATTCTTATAAACTTTAATAAATTCAGAAATGTCTGTGCCATGTTACTTTTTTATTCCGTCACAAACCGTAAAAGATGTTTTTTTTACCCACCCCCTAAAATATCAAACAGCAGATAATCTATCATCCGTTCTCTCTCATGCACACTTTCTATCTCGGGCATGGCATGCTTCCAGCCCTTATCAATAGCCCTCATTAAATCATGGTGGTGTCTGTCTGCCATGCCACATTACGGATGAGAGACAGATAGCTGGACTGACGTCCCACTCTTCCCATCCCCGGAGGACAGCGCTCCGCTTCCCCTCGTGCCGAAAAGACCAAAGTGTCAACTTTATTTACATTATGATGGTGTCGAGTGCTTTAAAATAATTATTTCTCTTTTTTTTACATGCATGATTTAGTCAGAACACATAATAGAGGAGTAGAACCATTTACATTTTTCATTGTGCTTCTTCTTTTGAACTGATTGCAGCTAGAACTGTATAGTTTCAAAAGCTGAGGTCTGAGAAATAAACATGAACGTATGATCTTAGAAGTACTCTGGGGTGCAAATGTCTAAGACCACACTGAAAATTATTTTGAAATATGTAAGACAATGAAAAGTTATGATGTAAAAGGATGTAATAATATTTCAGATTATTCACTAATCAAATTTGTGACACTGATCATGTGACTTTGTACAGACAGTCAGATGTTCTTGCTTCCACTAAAGCACGAATATACTCTTTGAATCATCTTAAATTATGCAGGAGACATGAATATCAGATTTTATACAAACTTGTAGAATTTATGCAACTCAAGAGCTGCTGTCTTTAAAGCATATACAAAATATTAAGACATTTTTTCAGGTTTTAACTCAAATTGTTACGCTAACAATATAAGTTGTAATGAAAAACATTTGTATTTCCAAAATAGAAGCTTTTTCACTAGTGGTCTCAGATGTTTGGTCCTCTCTGTGGTTATTCCTTGGTTCTTTGCAGAATCTTAATATTCAAGAAAGATCTCTTGTCTTATCAAGAATAATATAAGGTTCTGAAAACTATATATTGAACTGGCTTTATGGTTCTTTGAGGTTAAAAAAATTTCTTGATGTTACATTACATGTTTTTTAGATTGGCGTATTGCCTTGAGTATTAGTATATAGAGAGTTTTCTAAAGACCAACACTCCAAATGGGGTTTTTCACAGTGATACCAAAGAAATATCTCAATAAGCTCCTATGTGCCAACACAAACTGTTGCTCAGTGGTTCTTCATGAATGAAAGTAAAGAACCTTTACTTTTTAGAGTTAAGATGATCAATAGTCTGGTAACACTTTAGTATAAGCAACACTTATAAACTATTAACTAAAATTTTTTCCTCAATAAACTCCTAATTTACTGCTTATTAATAGTTATTAAGGAAGTTGTTAAGTTTAGGTATTGGGTAGGATTAAGAGTGTAGAATAAGGTTATGCAGAATAAGGCATTAATATGTGCTTAATAAGTACTCATAAATAGCCAATGTTCTATTAATATGCATGCTAATAAGCAACTTGTTGAAAGACCCTAAAATAAAGTGCTACCAAAAGTTCTTTATGAAACTCAAAATGGTTCTCCTATGTACACAGCTCATCTGCAATTAGATTACATAGAGAACGCATGGAGATTTTGCCTGAATCTCCTTCTCAGATTTTTCCACTGAGAAAAACAACCTCACACGTGCTTCCTCTTCAGTTTCAGAAGACACCTCAAACTGTGTTCAGATTTGTCTACAAAAGTCTACAATAGAAAGTCAGAGATTTCAGTGCACCAAGATCAAAATGTTTGATTTTTACAGCTCTGTATTTTGACTGCATGTCAACATTTTAAGTAATTTCAGATGCAACATCTAATGCAAAGTTGATACTTAAATGAGACATATCAGAGAACTTCATTAACGAACAACCTCTGAGCTATGAAGTCATCCTTACACCCACTCACCTGGAGTTTGTCATGTCCGTCTGTCCTCCTTGACTTTTTTCCAGGCCCAGTTTGGTGAAGATCCCAACCAGCACCATGATGGCCACCACTCCACATATTATGTACACGATCATGTGAGTGCGGTCTCGATCCGGTTCCTCCTGGACATCCGTCACCGGAGCTGCCGGCTTGCCAGTGTTGGCCCACACCGGCGTGTCGTAGTTGGAACAAGACGTCTGGTCCAGGCTGTGGACCTTGAACTGGCAGCAAAATCGATAGAAGCAGGAGCCGCAGCAGAACAGGTAGATTCCCGCGTTACAGTTAAACGGAGGATCCCATTGCCCCATCACGTCGTAGTAACCCCAACAACGGCTCCCGACTGACGGGATCTCATCTGCGTCTGACCCCGGGGTCGCAAGAGTGACCTCCGGAGCACCCGACGGAGAAGCCGTCCGATTGGTGGCTTGCACACCTGTGCTGGCAGTGTTGGCTTTTTGACCGTAAGAAACGTAGCTCAACAGCAAAATAGCAGTTAACACATTCAAAAACAGGTGTGAGGCAGCCATGGTCCTCTTTAGTAATCCCACAATGCGTATCCAAAAATGCAACAGCGCCACTGGGGACAATTAAGTTAGTGGAAGTGTAGTTAATGTGAACCAAAAAAGCAAGTTTGCTGAGCAAAGAGTTATGTCTCCAAGTTTAGAGCAGGTTTATTGCTGACTTGTTGTCCGGCTCCTAAGAGAACGGCAAGCTGATACAGGGAAAGCAGCCCTCATCAGTGAACAAGACGGAGAGCTTTCCACTCCACTTCAGCACACAACATGCTCGCTGTTGTCATCACTACAGGGAGAGAGCGAGAGCGAGCAAGATTCCTCCCTTTTGGAGAGACTCCAGATTCAAGGATCTCACCTTGAGAAAAACTGTTTCGTGGCCCGAGAGAAAAAAAAACAGCACTTGGTAGAATTCCAATTCAGAAGCCTGAAGGAATCACGGCGTTGGAATCAAGCCTTATCCGTGATCTTTGTCCTACCGAACATTGCATGATGCCAGCGAGGAAGAGATGCCTCACGCTACAGTTCGTAGGTAATCTACAAGTCATTCTGTGTTTTCCACCGTTCTGTTCCCTCAAAGGAATATCTGTTGATCTTTAGTCCTCCTGATGCTTTTGTTTTCACAATCAAGGTGTCTTCCTTCTGCTCAGTTCTGTCCCCTGTGACAAAACACCAAACATATTGTCATACACTCTAGTTTTAGTTTTTAGACTCTAGTTGGAAAAAAAGGAGAAAAATATTAAAGATTTCTCCTAATATGATGTTATAATTCTGAACATATATACAAATATATTCCGTCCCAAATATATTTCACCTTATACTAAGTGTAAAAAAGGTAAATGTTAATCAGAATATATAGTTATAGGTCTAAATATGTAAATATAAATTTAAAAAACACATTTGATCTCAAAATAACAGGGCTGATCTGATCTGCAGAACTCTGTGAACATGCAGCTGTATCTCACATTGGGCACTTTTGATCAGATATTCTCTCTCTGCTTCTCTCTCGCTCACAAACATACTTGCAGTCCCCAAAGAGAAATCACAAATGAGATCTCTTTTAACATCTCCATTCTTTCTCCTAGGCCACAGTCTCCATTAAATGGAGGACTCAGATGCTTCTCCTGAGGAGAGTTTCAACAGAGATGGCAACATTGTCTCAAACTGTGCTCTGTTTCCACCAAGACACCAAAGTCTGCAATTTCAAACTCATTCGTAATCAAAATCTACACTACTCGCATTACGTTTAACTTTTATTTCTTCAAAGAAATTTTATCAGAAACATCTGTGACAAAGTTGCTACTCAAACAAACAGCGAGAAGTCTCCTGAGCTATAAAAGAGCAACCTCTGAGCAACATCGACACATTTTCCTCTGGGTTTGTGTGGCTTCTTTGGGGCCTCTTCTTAGTTTTTTCTATCATTTTGCAGCTCTATTTCCTTTGCTGTCCTTCTGAATCTACCACACACACACACACACACAGAGAGAGAGAATGAAAAAGAGGGTCTCAGCATTACAGCTCCTCGGTTTCTTCACTTAGAAACCCCACACAAAACACAAAACGATCACACACACACACTAAAAGTCTCAACAGCACACCTAATCCAGCTTCCAAAGCACCTGCTCTAAGCTCTCTCTCTGTGTCTGTCTTTCTCCATGTGGATGAGGCAAAACGCACGGTGCAGATGCACACGTCTCAGAATGCAACAGATCAGCTTCCTACAACGGAGGAAATGCTTCTGAAGCGTAGAATCTGAATCCATCGGCTTACCCATACGCTGTTTATGAAAACAGGCATACTGTATATTGATATATGTATAGGATTGTTATAGATATATCTCTATATGTATGTGTTTTCACTGGAGGCTCTGAAGAAGTTCTCCTCAGAAAAAGAAAAAGTGACAGTGGATGACAGATGAGTGAGGCAGACCAACAGATGGCAGGTAATCTTTATTCTCCTCAGTTTTTTCGTCCCAGTGCATTCCTGTTTCTCCGTTCCCAGCCTGCCTGATTCCGTGTTCCAGGGATGGTGTGTTCCCGTGTGGAGTCAGGAACGAATGATAGTGGCTTGCGCTCTCCCTCTCCCTCCCTCTCTCTCTCTCTCTCTCACTCAGTTTGTCTCGTGAGCGAATGAGCGTATCTCGTTTGCTCACTCGCCCCCCCCACCCTTCTTTTTTTTTTTTTCTCTGTCATTGACACCTTCTCCCTCCTTTGTCCCATGTTTTGTTCTCACTGTTCAAAAATATTCCTGTCATTTCCCCCTGTTTCTGTCTGTTCCTGCCTCCTCTTTGCCATATGTTTACCTGCTCTCACTGTCTCCGCAACCTGCTTTCCGTTTTTTCTTTTCTTTTTTTTTTTTTTTAGTGCGTCAGTCAAGTGCGTAGGTTTGATTTTAACATGAATGGGGACATAAAAGCAGTTCAGGCCAACCTTTTTTGTGTTTATGACCACAATTTCATGTCAAATAAAGCCTTTAAAGTCACCATGAAACGGAAGTTGTGATAGTCCTTTCTTCCCTATTGTGATGTTTATCTAAGTGTAATAGCTCCCCGAACAATTAAAAATGTAGGGCGGGACTTGATTTTGTCAATCGGGAATCGGTTGGATGGTTGTGGTTTGGTATTGCTGTGATGTCATGTGAGTGACAGGACGCCCCGCCCTCACGCAGTACACACATCATCGGGGAAGAGAGAGGGGAAGTTACTTTGCGTCAAAATTATCAGTAAACATGAATTTTTAAAGAAATAATGATGTGCACAGATAAATCATTTATAATAAATACTGCAATATTCCATAAAATAATATGAATTTTGATATCATGGTGACTTTTGTGTTTAAGGGGCTTCTTAATCATTGTGGAGAACATATTATTACAACTTCTGTTTCATGCCAATTTAACTCAGGTAATGTCAATTGTATGAATCATTTCAGATGCGGCCAAAATTAAAACACCAATCATTATATAAATTTGGTCGAAATTTCTAGGGAAAATTCAGTAGTCACTGGAAATTAGGAACATGAGTCCCTATAAATTCTATGCCCTTGGCGTTAATTATCCATTGCTTCTTTTTCTGTCTGTCTGTCTCTCTCTCTCAAAATCTTGTGGTTCAACAGATGACTGCAGCAGTGTTTACTAAGACAGCAGGTCACAGATCTGTGTGTGTGTAAGTGTGAATGTGTGGCATGTGTGCAGCACTCTTTTGGGGTTTGGCTGAGATGATGGGCAGGAAGCAGCAGGAGATTAACGGAACAGAGGGATCATGGAGAGGAAGGAATGATGGAAGAGAGGAGCGAGAAATATGGACTGAAGAGAGAATAAATTTAAAGGTTTAAAGGAACGATGGGTCTTATTTTTCTTGTAAAAGCAAAAATATGTGTGAATCTAATGTAGAATATTTTAATCTAAAAAACAATGAATAAATAATTTCCAAATTGCAGACATTTATTCAAAGCAATTTATAGAATTGCTACATGTATTAGTGCAGGTACTGAATGTGTGTGGTCGAAATCACTCAACTCAACTTTGCTGTAGTAGTTTGAGAAAAATTTATTTATTTATTTAAAAAATCATGTTTGGGGCACCACCACACATACTGTATAAGATTCATTGTGACAGTTTTCATGACTACTAAATGCATTCCTCCTGATATTTGTTGCGAAATACAATAATTAAAATCATCCTGTTCAACACTTTGGATTTTTCCAAGCAGAATAGTACAGTAAGTGCACAGATAACAGACCCATTTAATAAAATATGGGTATTAAAAATAGAATTATAGAATCATGATTCTAGTCTATAGAATCAGCCAACACATTTTTAAAAATTCAGAAAAATTTAAAATTTTGTTACAAATACCACCATGATGTACTCAGCGATTTTTTGCATTATAGTTTACTAACATGTAATGTTACTATATGCTTAATTGTCATGAAATTAAATATGGACTAAGAAAAGAGATTTATTTTAATTGAAAGAAATAATGTTCTTTTTACCTCATATCTCGAATATCAAATACAGATTCAAAAGAAAACAATGCAGAACATGATAGCACATTTTTACACCATTACATTCTCAGTATTTCCAGTGAGCCTGTGTTGCAACTGCAGTTGGGGAAGTGGGGTTTATTCATTCTCCTTGTTACCTGGACCGAGAAATTCACGTTTATTTCTCAGCAAAAATTTGCTGGATGATGCAAATAACATCATCCAGCAGAATTTTGACAGCTCCAGGGCTATACTTCTGAATTTTTGAATTTCCGCCCATGGACAGTCAGATCGGCAAAGGGTTATTAAAGTCCGCGTGAACCGGAAGTTGTAAACGACTTTTGTCCAGTGCTGTGACGTATTTCCAAGTGAAATGTAATATTGAATTAGAGGGCAGGGTTTTACTTTAGTGTTCCTCCTCTCCATCTCTCGCTCATAGCAGACTAACGGTTGGAGGGGAGTGGTTTAAGCGATTTCAACCCAAGCCGTCAAACTGATGTCATTAGAGAAGGGGCACCGTTGCAGAGGGGAGGAGCATTTTCAGATTTTGATTAAATATTACAAAGCCAAAAAATTTTTTTGTGTGGATTGACTTGCACGGATGAATTGTTTACCACAAAACTAGCAATTTGAGCTAACAAAATAAATAAGGTCAATTTTGATTTCATGTGTACTTCAAGCGAACAGTAACTGTAAGGGTAGGTTTATTACTGAAAATTGTACTGTCTTCTCTTTAACAACATTTTGGTAAAAAGGCAGCATCTTTCTTTACCTGTATGCGACAGCATTTTGCATTGGGTGAAACTGACAGAACAGCAGTTTCTTTCATTTTTCCCCTCTGTTTGGCCAAAAACACTGTGTTCATGGTCATTCAGTTTGAAATGTTGACTACAAACATGGAGGTTTTTCAGATTTCCTGTTGTGGTGTTCTCTACATATTTACATTTCTTTGCAGGCTGTAGCCACTACCTACAACACTGTGGATCCTTCACTGGATCCATTCCCACTTTGAATTCCCAGGAACAATACAAGTCGACTCCATTATGACTAAAAGTTTGCTAAAAAGTATTTCCTATTAAAGCAAGGCAGAATTTGACTCTGGTCAAGTGTATCCATAGCAGACTGGCCTTGAATGGCAGCATGCCCAGTACTTTAATGGTGTTGAAGTTTTCCTACCTATTTGGCAAAAGGGAACAACAGCCTTTTTTCCATTTTATCTAGTCAGGTAGCACAAAAAAATAAAAAATAAAAATACAAAAAAAATCACCTTTTCTACTGTATAGGCTGCCGAGTTTTATAAAAAAGCCCATTTCTCCACCAAATCGTAAAGGTTACAACAATACTTTCCTGACCGCTTTCGTGAGATTCACCCACTGAGAGTTGAATAAAAAACAGCAGAGACAAGGAAATAAACGAGGTCAAGAAAAGAACAAGAGGAACAGAGGGAGAATAATCTGCATATATGATAATGTTTTTGTTGAGTGTTTTGGTTGCCGGTGGCTCTGTGGGCTTTGATTGCTGTTAAATATTTCTAACTCATTTAAACAGGCTGATCTACAGCACTGATGTTTCAGAAAACGGGCCGGGGCCAATAGAGACTGGGGTGGGGGAAGCTTAGCCTTCAACTGGCCACGGAGACTCATCTCACGCAATCCAGTCTTACTGCTTTTGATCACTTACATATCCACATTTACAGTCAATCACTTTTACGGTGCATTCAAGGTGTTCTCTGTGAACTGAACCCATTGCATTTGTTTCCCTGTGTTTCTTCCTGTTCCCATAGTATCTTTGTACTCAAAATGAGTCTCCAGGTCTGTGTTTTTGAATTATTGCTGTGATGCAGCAACGGCTCTCAGCACCACAGGGAAGGATCGGATGAGTCCAGAGGTCTTGTGGGAGAAGTAAGGGGCAATGAGCGCTCAGGGCGGGGGTAACTTATCTTTAATCATTTCAGATACTCTCTCTCTCTCCCGCCTGATCATACCATTTCTCTTCTAAATGGAGGCAAGTGGCCTTGGATAAACCTATGTACTCATTTGTTTTGTGTTTATCTGTCTGTTCGGTTCATCTCCTCCAGGATCTGAATACTGCAGGTCTGTGATCTTCCATGCAAGAGGGTTTACTGGCATTTAGCATATAAGCCATGAGGGGCAGTGCATTACAATGCAAAAAAAAACTTTTAAAGATTATTGGAGTGTGTTTTACAAGAAAATACTTTTAAATTGTTCCTACTTCAAAATTTCATATTTACTTCAACGTATTACTTTTTGTTTCTTTGTAATTGTTTGTTAAATTTACTAGCAATTTCTGAGTGAAAATTGGTTGAAGAACCAAATATTTTTCAGTGTACTGTTATTGTGATTTTACCACGGTTTCATTAGGCATGATGTGGAGCAATGTTAACTGTGGTAAAATCACTGTAATGCACAACTTTTATAAAACAATGGCACAAGATAATTAAAAAAACATGATCTTACTAATAATCCAAACAAGAATTTTTATTATTGTTTAAAGTTGCAGTCCGTAAGTTTTGCCTCTTTGTCGCCATCTCTGTTCGAAACCTGCAATCATCTATGTGGGTTGTGCAAAATAAGGATTTTCACTGGAAAATGTCATCTGAACAAGTAAGTAACAAATCTGCCACTTTTGTTCTGATCAACATGTCATACAGCCTACTAGTTGGGACTCTTCCTCATGTAAACAGACGTGACGTAATGACACAAAGACGAATGGCTGCATGCTCAAATTTAACCACCAGTACCATCTGAATTATAAAACATTATTACAAGCTTACCGTTGTGAATCAGGCTAAGGTAAGGAGATAGTTTTGAACACTGGCTGGTTATGTACTTGCTCAAAAAATGATTTTGAATCATTTTGAACAAAAAAAAGTTACGGACTGCAGCTAGATGCTAATGTAACTAAATGCCTCAAACTTCATTTAAACTTCATTTATCATTTAAACCAGTGATTCTCAATTGTTGGGTCTCAACGGGAGTGTGCAGAAAAAAGAGAACAAAAGAAGAAACAACAACAACAAACGTAAGTCTATGTTTTCTTTTGATGCGAGACTTTTATTTTGAACGACGTGCGTGAAAGCTCTTTACTACAGAGCCCCTAATGGGACATGATGAAGGAAAAAAATATGAGATGGAGGAGAAATTATTTGTTAGTGCTTTTGTGTTCTCTCGCAAATTACAACTTTGCATTCCCTTGCAAAATGAGAACAGAATTTTCCAAGATGTGCAGTCACAGATGGGTGTACATAAAGTTTTAACCAGTGTTATTTATGTGGAATTTATTAATATTTTGAATTAGCTTTTTATATTTTCAGTTGTCATTTAATTTCAGTTTAGTTTTAGTCATTTTAATACTTGAACTTAATTAATTTCTGCTTGTTTCCAAGGCGACATTAATATTTTTTATTTAAGCTTTTTTTTTTAAGTTTTTCATCTAATATCTATATTTTATTTCAGCTTTATTTCAATTGTTTTAGTTCCCAATAGCAACACTGCTTTCAACATGACTCATCCAATCAGAATTTAGTCAGCCCTCTCTCATATATTCCTAATCTCTTATTTTGACCAAACACCGATACTTCATCTCAGCACCTCCACCAAGCCTCCCCGTCTTCCCTTCTCTCCCCCCTTTTTGTTTTTCTCTCTGTCTTTCTCTCTCACTCTGTTTGTCAGGAGCTGTCAGTCAGTATAAATTACTTTTGACTCCGGGTCCAGAAGGAGAGAGGGCGGAAAGGGGGGAGGGGGCTGTTGGTGTTATTTTACAGGACTAAAATAAAAGAAAAATGGTGCAAAGAGAAAGAAAAGCTGATCATATGAGTGTGATATTGATCATTTGAGACTTTCAAACTCTTTAACTATGAATCAAGGATGCTATGCGTCTATCCACCTGTTGTCCTTGGCAGCTTTGCATTTATATTTCAGTCTTTCTACATTGTGCATAATTTCTGCATCCATTTCCTGTTCCTTCTCCATCAGGAAAACTCTTTTCGGTTTGTTTGTTTTGATTTGTGTTTGTGCGTGTGTGTTTCTGTGGCATATAATCCCTCATGTTTGTTTTCCCAGATACGTCTGTTCAGCTCCCTTGGCAGAGTATGCGTGTGTGAGATGGATGGATAGATGGAGAGAGAGAGAGAGGGTGGAAAATGTCTCTGTAATCAAACTCCTCCCTCTTTCTCGCCGCCAAATGAGCTCATCTCTCTCTCCTGATCCCTCCATTTCCATCAGCTCAACTCCCCAATTACTTTATACTTCTATTCTCTCATCCTTCTTTCTTTCTAACCTGATGTACTCTTGCTATTTTTCTCCCACTTACTTCTACTATCTTTCCTCACCTTCATCATCTGAGAAACAGGGATGAACAGACATTTTGGGACACTTGAGCATTCTGTGGCTCTTTGATAAGCCTGATAATTTATTAAGATCATTAAAATATTTATCTAAGACAGACTTATTCATTATTAAAAGAGCAAATTTAGCTTTTTAAAAGCCAGTAAGGCAGCCAGAAATGTTTGTAATAATTCAATTACAGTAGGATTGCGTTTAAAAACACTGAATCAATGGGATTGTTTTGGTATTGTCTTTTCCTGGTAGATGTTGTCGCCTGAATAATTCACAATGTATTTGGGTTTAAAAAGAGACACGATGCTGTTCATGAAGATATTGCTTTATATACAACTTACAGATAACTAAAACTTTTGAAACAAAACAAACAAAAAAGACCCACACATTTAGGTGTTTTATTGTTGCCGATGTACACACTGTACACTGACAAGCAGATCGTTTTTGTATTTATCAATGTTCAGCAACTCCACAAGGTAATAAGCAAGTTACAAAGTTTGAGGTACAAAAAAACTAATATTTTCAGCTCTACCCTGTTTGTGAACCCGCTACACTGTAAAATTGTAAAATGTTTACCTGTAAAAGTTCATAGCAGTACTTTAAGGGTACGTATTAAGGTATTAACATACACATTTTAGGTGTAGATAAGGTACAAAGTTGCCCTTTTAAGGTTACTGCCCCAGTGACAAGCTGTTGTACCCCTAAAGGTACAATTTTGTAGACTGAATTTTTGCCCTTTGAAGGAGAAGGGAGTCATGGTTGTGAGGCATTTTACTCTTGAATGTGTCCAAGGCAGCATCACATGGCTGAAGCTGTCCTTAAAGTCAACTTTGAATTAACCTTTTTTACTAATTTACTTTTATAATTAACAATGTACTATATTTACCTACCTAATCTACTTTTTTAATCAGTGCAACAAGGCTCTATTACTCATTTTGCACGTAAAAGACATAGACATCTTGAAGGTGCAGTCACAAATAACAGTCTGTTCAATTGTAAAGGTCAGACAGAGAGAGAGTGTGGAAAACTATGACTGGATTTGGCACTAAAAACATTGAACATTGACCTTCGAGGAAAAATATCATCAGAATCTGTGAAAATGTGAAAAAAAAATAACAAAATAAGAGGGCAAAACAATATGCATGTTTTTTTTTTGTTTTTTTTTAGTACTGTCCTGGGTAAGAAATTTTACATAAAAAATGTTTACATAAAGTCCACGAGACAAAAAAAATAGCTGAATTTATAAAAACAACCCGCTCAAAAGTTTGTGAAGCCTTGATTCTTAATGTGTGGTTACCTGGATGATCCACGACTTTTTTTGTTTTGTGGTTGTTCATGAGCTCCTTGTTTGTCCTGAACAGTTAAACTGTCCAATATTCTTCAAAACATCCTCCTGGTCCTGAAAAATCTTCATTTTTCAGCATCTTTTGTATATTTGAACCCTTTCCAGAGGTGACTGTATGATTTTGAGATCCAGCTTTCCACACTGAGGACAATTGAGGGACTCAAACACAACTATTCAAAAATGTTCAAACATTCACTGATGCTCCAGAAGAAAACACGATGCATTAAGAGCCAGGGGGTGAAAACTTTTGAACAGGATAAAGATGTCGAAATATTTCTTATTTTGTTTAAACACCTTTTTTTTTATTATTAGTTCTGCCCTTCGGAAGCAACAGAAGACACTTAAATGTTTGCCAGAAGACAAATTAAGTACAATTTACCTTAATCTTCGAATTCAAAAAAGTTTTCACCCCTCGGCTCTTAATGCATCGTGTTTCCTTCTGGAGCATCAGTGAATGTTTGAACATTTTTTAATAGTTATATTTGAGTCCCTCAATTGTCCTTAATGTGAAAAGACGGATCTTAAAATCATACAGTCACTGCTGGAAAGGGTTCAAATACACAAAAGATGCTTGAAAACTGAAGAATTTTTGGGACCAGGAGGATTTTTCTGAAGAACAGAGCTCAGTTTAACTGCTCAGGACAAACAAGAGACTCATGAACAACCATCACAAAACATAAAAACTGTCGTAGATCATCCAGGTAACCACACACAGTATTAAGAATCACGGGTTCGTAAAAACTTTTGAATTGGGTCATATTTATAAATTCATTTTTTTGTCTTGTGGAATTTATGTAAACATCATTTATGTAAAATAACTTATTCAGGACAGTACTGAATAAAAAATGGCATGCATTTTGTATAATCCCTCTTATTTAGTTAAAATTATTCACATTTTCACAGATTCTGCAAGTGGTTCATAAACGCAGTATATATATATATATATATATATATATATATATATATATATATATATATATATATATATATATATATATATGTATTATAATGTAAGGATTCTTTAAGGAATAGAACTGATTTATCTGAAATAGAAATCTTTTGTAACAATATAAATGTCTTTAACGTCACTTTTGGTCAATTTAATGCATCCTTGCTGAATAAAATTATTAATGTCTAAAAGTACTTTTTAAAAAAGTATTAATTATTTAACTAAAAAATCTTACTGACCGCAAACCTTTGAATGGTAATATGACTCTTTAACTTTAACTCAGAGAAAAAGAAAACAAAAGTCACAGGAGTTGCTCCTCATCCCTGAGATTTGCTCAAACTCACGGATGAAATTACAGCTCACGTTTCAGACGTCACAGAGGTGGAGGAGTTAGAGAGGAAGGGGAAAAGGAGGACTTAACTCATGGAGAGAAAGAGATTTCCATGTCAGCAGGAAGTATCAAACGCTTTATGATATTCCTACCTCCTAATAGCTGGAATAGCAACAACCAATGAGACAGTGACCTAGAAACAAGAAGACAAGAAGAAAAACATCTTACGGCACTGTAGTGTGGTCATAAAAGACGACAATGCTCTTGATTTACAAGAGATAATAATTCTGTATTGCCTACAAACAAATACACAGACAAAAACACATTTATTTGATTGCATTTACGAAGATGCCACATTTCCTATGTAGCACTGTAATATGTGTCGAAATATCTGGAAATAACATATTTTTGTTCTGGGAGCAGACTCGTTAAACTAGGTTAAATATACGGACTGTCTGTCGGGCTCTGAAAGAGTCCTATTTCCTGTCTTTGGTTTCCAAAACAAGGTTTACTTCTTGCTGTGGTTGTCACTGGTTCACGAAGAGAGATCGACCCATTCACATTTCATACAGGCGAGTAAATGGCAGTAAATGTCAGATAGAGGCCATTTATTTGTGAAGCAAAGCATCTTGGGAAAAGATGCTGGAAATGGCTGTCAGAGGCTGTTTAAGTCTGTCTTATTCTGAAATTATGAGCTCTATTTTAGTGCCTAGATTACCTGGAGAACAGGGAGACAGCAGGATAGAGAGACCGAGAGAGAGAGAGGGAGAACATGTGGAGGGCGACTGATTAACTCATATTTACACACTTAAAAAAACTGAATAAATCTGTAGCACATTCTTTCTCCAGTAATTTGCGTGTCAGCAGCTGCTGCAGACATAATGACGCACATCTGGAACACAGCTGCACAGAGTAAATGCCCTCCAATGATGCAAATGAATATTAAACAGGAAGGAAGCTGAAGTATATGCATTATTTGACAGAAGAATAAAAAAGATTGGGTTGAAATATGGAAACAAAGTACTGAAAAAATAACACTGTGTTCTAATAACTTGGATATCATATTAAAGCAATATTTTCCTCTGGAGCTGCTCTGAAACAATGCATATTGTGAATTTCACTATACGAATAAATTTGACTTGGATCTAAATAATATTATAAATATTATATTATAAATAATATTCAGGAACTATATATATATATATATATATATATATATATATATATATATATATATATATATATTCAGGAATTATATATACTATATTAATTTGGTTTGGTTTGTGGCATTGTCCTATTTTTTCTCACCCATTTTAGGTCTCACAGGGTTTATGCAGGTTTCAGTAAGTCAAATTTAAGACCTTTTTAAGACATTTTAAGACCATAAAGACTGAAATTTAAGACCTACACGACGCATTACCAAAAAAAATTCAAATCAAAGAAATTCTGAAAAAATCATTTTATTTCAATGAATTCAGTCATTGAAAAAGCATTTATTTAATTTACAGATAAAGCAATCACATTAGTAACCTTCCACACACATCAATATGCCAAATGCCCAAAACCTTAGGCCCAAAATGAAAATAGGCTAAAACAAACTTGCCCTTAAATAGAATAGATTTCATCTCATTATTTATTTACATTACAAAACAGCATATTAATAGCCTAATAAAGATTGAACAGGCTAATCCAACCCATGTAACAACCAATGTAGCACACACACCTACACCATATAATCCATTTTAGATGTGTGTGTGTGTGTGTGTGTGTGTGTGTGTGTGTGTGTGTGTGTGTGTGTGTGTGTGTGTGTGTGTGTGTGTGTGTGTGTGTGTGTGTGTGTGTGTGTGTGTGTGTGTGTGTGTGTCCCGCACTGTCCCATGAACTGTGAGCCCAGGTACCTCGACTAAACTATTTCATTGTTCCAGAACAATGGTCCTGTTGGTCTGATTTTGGCTTTCATTGAACGTTACGACATACGGCCCGGTAAGAGTACGAATCAATTCCCTCTTTATAAACTCCCCCAATCCAAATCTCGCCATAAGCGATCTTGTTGGGCCCGCAAGAGAACGGCTTCGCGATTACTGAATCAGGGAACATCACTTGGAAGAGATCGCTAATCCCACTGTTGCTATTAAGTGAGTGGTGTTTGTTTAGTCACCGTGTGTAGTATACAAATCATCTTGGCTTTCGATTTGTCAGTCGCTCCAAAAGTACCCCAATGGTTGTTCGACGGAGCTGTGATGATATTGCGCTGGAGACCGGAGGGACCAGGCATTGAGGAGGACGACGGCAGTGGTGAGGCTAATTGGCCGAGTCCGCTGAAGGGATTTTGCGGCTAGCTTGTGTTTCTCCACTCTGGCGTGTGACTCCAGCGCCTTTACACCGCTTCACACCCAGACTCTCTAGCTGATTTTTTTTTTTCTTTTTCAAAGTTTGCAGTGAGCCTCGTACCTGGAGCTGGGTACCGCTTGTAACCAACAGCAGAAATCGCTGTGATCTAGCCATGTCTCGTTGAAAGTAACGTTACACTTTCCCATTTTCCACACGTAGCCGAACTTTAACAAACTCTGAGGAGACGCAGACGTATTTCGCGGGCAGGTATTGCATTTATCACGGGATTTGTAGTTTTATCACCGCGTATACCAACACCAATATACCCCAGAAAGAACTACGACTCGCTACTTTTTTGCTACTTTGTAATAACTTTCAGCAGGTAGCGTTTCTGGAAATGGGTAAAAAAAATTAAGACGTGACTAAATGAAAATTAAGACCTCGGATGAAAATCTGGCCGTTTTTAAGACTTTTTAAGGCCTTAAATTTAAAGTTCAGAATTTTAGACTTTTTAAGACTTTTTAAGACCCCGCGGAAACCCTGTCTCATCTGTCTCATGCATTGGCTAACATCAACTAACAATGAGCATTTTTTTTCGTTCTTATTGTAGTTGATAAAAATAAAACTGTTAATTGTTTGTTACTTCACAGTGCATTAACTAACATTACATACTAACATAAACATTAACATTTTGATATTAAAATGTATTAGTAAATGGTAAAATTAACATTAACTAAGAGTGATAAATGCTGTAGAAGTATTGTTCCTCATTAGTACATGTTAAATTACAACTGACCCTTCAACAGGAGTTTGATTGACAGGCGATCTAACCAATCATAACGCCGAATCCGCCATTTTGTCCCACAGAGCAGCCAGGGGAGTTAGTACATTAACGTCGGTGGACTTAAACTTGAAAAATTGAAACAAAATTCCTTATAATGTTCATTCATGTTTATTTGATGCTATAAATGAACTACTAAGAAGAGATGATCGGTTCACGAGGCCCTACAGCGATTTGTCACGACACATTAAAGAGCCACAAAATGGTATTTAGTGTTTAAATTTCTTTAGAAATGACAAAATTTAAAATTTGAGACTTTGTTTCATATCAAAAGTATCAGTGTCCTCTTTGCTCCGCAATGTATTTTTCACTCTGTGAGAACATGATGTGTTGCGAGAGATCGGCATGGCTTGTCAGACATGGCAACAGTAACTAAAGGGGGCGGGTCTTTGCGAACGGTCAGTGCTACTGTGCAATTATTGAGAAATAATAACAATTTTTGCAGTGAGAAAGCTATTAAAACATACTCTAGCTTTTCTACTACGAATGACCAGCACATCAGTCAGAAATTGAAAACAGAACCTGAAATGCAATCAGCTATATGTCTTTAAAATGAATTGCGAGGTTAACACAAGTTGACACGTTGACATAAGAGAGTGCTATGAAGCAGGCCTACATCACTTTACATTCATGAAGGTGCTCATCCCACATGATTGTGAGCGCCGTGTGAGGCCGTCGGTTTGCTCAACGGAATCGAACATCTGTCTTTGCTCTTGCTCCCCATTAATCAAGGCAATCAATTCATCAATTAAGTACATCACCATAGATACCAGAGGCCCCTGGGGGCCAGAACAACCTTGCTTGATCCCCATAGTGATGTTTAACCATAGAGTAACAAAATCTCTAAAAAAACTATAGAAATCATTAAACCCACTTTGTGGCTAAATCAATTGCAGAGCTCTTAAACATCTGTCACTATGACAGCAGTAATATAACTGTGAGGATCATGGATATGTTTGCTGCTGTCGTTATTTCTGGGACAATGCGTCAGCGATTGTGATTCACACTGTTACAAAATGTCTTCGAGAATGTAAATGTCAGTTTAACAATGCAGAAAACAAACAAAAATAAACTAAGTGAATATTATAGCAGAATATTTAGGACAGAGAGATTAAACATTTAAGAGACAAATGAAATTTGTTGCTGACAAACTACAGAATTGCTCGATAAAGATAGTTGTTCAAAAATGGTTTAGTTCCTATTGCATGCTGTAGGCTATTTGTCATATAATTATCACTCTGTTTTGTTTATATTTTCTGTTTTATAGGCTATTTTTTTTATATATTTCTATATTAATTTATTTTTATTTCAATTACAGTAATTTAGTACTGCAACCAAATTAACATTTATAGTTTCTTAAAGGGATAGTTCACTCAAAAATTAAAATTTTTTCATCATTTACACATCCTCATGATGTTCCAAACCTGTATGAATTTCTTTCTTCTGCTGAACACAAAAGAAGATATTTTGAAAAATGTCAGAAACCAAACAGCTGATGGGACCCCATTAGTTATGTTTCCATCCAAAGTTGCGTATTTAACATATGCGCAAATTTTGAATATTACATAAAACATTTGCGAATACAGCAGTTTCTCCATCCAGTGAGTCAAAGAGAACAAAAAGTCACTTCCTGATACACTGACGCTAAATATTACTAAGAAAAATGAAGTTTCTGCAATAGAATCCAATGAATATAATAATTTTCACATATAATAAATTATTTGCACCTCAGAGCATGCAGATGAAACCCAATAAAGGCTGTCATGTTATCTTGCACTCAAATGCGCTTCTGGGAGGGAATTGACCCTTCGCAAAGACCCGCGCCCCTTAGTTTACTGTTGCTTTGTCCGACAAGCCATGGCGCTGTCACGCCACACGGAGTGAAAAATACATCGTGGAGCAAAGAGGACACTGACAACACACCAACAGACTAGACAGAGAACTTATGATATTATAGTCCCAGCTTTCAAATTGTGTCATTTTTTTAAGAAATTCGAAAAATAAAAACCATTTTGTGGCTCTGTAATGTGTCGTGACAGATCGCTGTAGCGCCTCAGTTCAAGCGGTTCGTGAACCGATCATCTCTTCCTACTAGTTTATTTATAGCATCAAATAAACATGAATGAACATCAGAAGGTATGTTGTCAGTACACACCATTTTTCAAGTTCAAGTCCACCAAGGTTAATCTTCTAACTCTTGACTGCTTTGACGGACAAAATGGAGGATTCTGCGTTATGATTCGTTGGATCGCTTGTCAATCAAACTCCCAGCGAAGGGTCAGTTAGAGTGCGTTCACACTTGTCATGTTTGGTTCGATTAAAACGAACCCTGGTGCGATTGCTCGGATAGTTCGGTTCATTTGAACATATGTGAACGCTGCCATCCGAACCCTGGTGCGCACCAAACAAGCGGACCGAGACCACTGAAAAGATGGGTCTCGGTCCGCTTCCAAACGAAGCGGTTCGAATGATATATGAATGCAACACGGACCAAAGACATGTAACCGAACCAAAAACAGGAAGACGAGACCCTAAAAATGACAGAATCCTCACGCATGACGGTTTTTCTCGTCATAGTCGTGAGTTTGCCCATGACAGGCATCAGACACACGTCTCCATTCAGCAGATCATTTGTGTGTGTGACGGATGGATTCCCGCTGGTGTTTTGACTACTTTACACATTTTATAAGCTCTTCCCAGTTCCCAGCTGGTCAAAATACGATCACATGCAGGCTACGCACAAACAACGAGCGCATTTGCCTCAGAAAATCATAAAATCCGACCAATCAGGTTGTGAATGTATCCCTTTGCCTTTAGGTTCGGTGATAAAATTGCCAATGTGAACGCTAACCGGACCAGGACTAAATGTTTTTTTTTTTTCTTTGGTCCGGACCAATTGAACCAAACGAACCGAACTACAAGTGTGAACGCACCCTTAAACCGAACCACTTTAATGACAGACTTTGCTCAGGCATTACAGAATGACCAAAAACAGATGCTGTGTAACGAGATCGGTCCGCCGGTTGTGCCGTCCCATCGCAAAGTCACATGTCTTTTTTGATGTGCATCAAGGAATTTATTCAGTAAAAAAGTTTCCATAGTAGTTTATGCCTATGTTTTCGTGTCGCATAAAATATTTATCCTACTCATTTGAGCGCATATGCACGTTTTTAGAATTTATGCGCATCTTGGTGTTTCCATCCAGCGTTTACTTTTATGCAATATCCCAAAATGTGCATTAAAATAGGTGGATGGAAACATAGCTATTGACTTCCATAGGTTTTTTTTTTTTTTTTTTTTTTTAATATTATGGAAGTCAGTGGGGTCCATCAACTGTTTGGTTACTCACATTCTTCAAAATATCTTATTTTGTGTTAAGCAGAAGAAATTCATACAGGTCTGGAACAACTTGAGGATGAGTAAATGATGACAGATTTTGCATTTTTGGGTGAACTATACCTTTAAATAATCGCATTGAGTCGATAAAATGTGACCTGCTCTGGCGAAATGAGTCGGAAGTCGCAACATTCTATTTTAAGATATGGGCCGATAAAGTGGAAAAACAATGAAAAAATCGAAAAGAACAGACTTTCAAAAATAATCTCCCAAAGTTTCGTAGTCCAGATAATTGAGTAAAGGTATTTAAATGGCTATTAAATTTGACATGGAACTCCTCTCGTCACTTATGAGCATTTCCCGGTATCCCCTGAAACGTCTCTGCTCTCCAAATAGCTTAGAAATGTAAACACACTGACATAAACGCTGATTTTTATCAATGGGAAGCCCCGTTTCGACTGACCTGCACGCGATCGGTCCAGCCATCCTCCTGTCAGATTAGCGCGCGCTCTGTGTAAACAAGCTAGCAGATCTCCTCAATGTCTAGTTGTGAATCAGTTAGCTGTGATCGAGATGTTGAGTTAGCCAAAATACGTGCCTTTTGCTGTAAAGGGTGTAAACTCAACAGTGGAGAGCAGTGTTTTCTGTCATTTGATGAAGACTTCGTTTACGAGATACGTCTGTCTATGGCCTCCCTCACTTTCTCTCTCTCTCACACACACGACCTCTCTTCTCAAGCAAAAATGTAGCACCTCTGTTCAATCTTTCTGATTTTAGTAAATCTTTGTAAAAGTGCCTTAGGCTATAAAATATTAATTCAAATAAATACTTTAAAATAATTAGCTTCAGCCTGGTTTACTAGCATTTGTATAAAAATGTCTTTGGTCAAATTAAGCTGTAAAATAAATAGTTTATCTCTTTAAATGCAATGGATTTTGAAAGATATCAACAAAAAAACGGGCAAAAAACTTTAAATGCGATTTTCTCAGGTTTTCAATTGGAAAAAGAGGAAATGGGTATATCTTTAAAACCATTCAAGGTATGACTTTGACGGATATATCATTTTAAAGCTTATTGTCTCATCTTTCCATTGATACCAAAATCTCAGTTTTGAAATGTGGGTCACTGTGACTCATTTTGCTGGATCAGGTATGATCATAAAAGTCTCTAGTTCGCGAATCGTGCAATCACGGTGTTCGTTGTTTTTGCGGTAAACACCGGCGCGCGCTGTGAAGACATAAATCTAAAGATATGACATAGGCCTATTTACGCCCGGAAAACTGTTCTAACTGTCACCAATGTCGACTAGACGTTACATTATTGACGAAAAATGTTATTTTTGTAACTGTTTTAGCCATTGTACTACTCGATATTTGACAGCGCGAGTTAGTTACGTTAGCCTACCTTTGCAATCCACTGCATTGGTTTGTGATGAGGAAAAAGTGCTGCCCAGAAGGTGATAAAAAAGCGGCTACAAGACCAAGTTTATTGCCAGCACTGCAAAGGTCCTCAGAGTCGCAACAGATGTTCAGCACCACAGCTCTCAAGGTGAACAACGACGTCATCTAGGTAAGCAGATGTTAGCATTAGTGAGGCTGCAACCTATGCATTAATCTCTAGAAGCTGCCCATACATGCCATAAGGTCTTTCCCTTCACTGTGGGCGAAAAGTGACCTTGCCAGTAGTGTGAGATCCAGAGTAGAAGTGAACCGTGCTTTGGAATATGGTAGCTGTCAGTGTTTCTAGTAGTTTTTTACAATCCCAATGTCATTTCCCCACAGTTATTGTACCTGAAATTGCCATGCTTGTTGATAGATAATTAACCCCTGATAAAAACACCCATTTGGAGAGGTAAATGCTGGACCATGGCTTGATGCGTCATTATGTACTATGATTATTTATGAAGTACTTGGCATAGACTTGGTACTTCAGAAAAGTTTATGCCTTATTGCACTATGGACAAAACACTTATGTCTTTTTCTTCTCACTATAGTACTGTACTGTTATTATTTATTTATTTAATCAAATTAATATTATTTTATTTTGATCAAATTTTCTTGTTTATCTCAATCAGATTTATTTATTTTATATTTTTATTTTATTGTAAGTTTTTTTTTTTTACACTCTTTAACACTCCCTTGCGGCCCCCTTAGGGTTTCTGGACCCCAGTTTAAACCCCTGCAGTAGGTGATGACCTCAGCATGTATGAAGGAAGTCTTCCATGTTATCCTGCTGTCCTTTTCCATACCTGTTGTTTTGTGATGTGCTGCTGGAAAAAAAGTATATTAGCCATGGTGACATACAAAACCTCATTCTACGTCACTGCAGCAAGAAAAATAACAGGTAAAGTAGATGAACATTAAACCTAGAGGGTTTTTTTTACTAAATGCATACTAAATGTGCATACTAAGTGTGGGTGATCTGATGCTTAGGTTGTGCTTCTTTCTCTGTCAACAAGCAGAAGGAGGTTAGGTGATGCTGTTCAGTTGCTTCCCGTTACAACTGGAGAGACATGTAAGTGTCACCGGAGTCATTTCTCACCTTATTGAGATGCCAACCTCCTTTTGTATCATCCACTGACAATTGAAGCTGAGGTCTAGGTGTTTTCTATTATGATGCACCATTCACAGCATCTGTTTTTTTGCAATTACCCAAGATGATCCTGAAATATACATATATAGTTTGGCCTTTATACATAATATATTGTATAATAATTTCTATGGTGCATATTTTAGTTAGTTTATGTTTATATTTTAGTTATGTTATACTAGGACCTTAAATAACATATAAAAGCAAACAGGCATAATACAAGAAATAATAACATCAGTATGATGAAGAGAACAAATTTTAAGACTTTGTTGCTTGAATTGCAAAAAACATCCAAAGAAAAAAGCAGAACAACGACAGAGGACAGAGGAAAAAAGAGAAAGATAGGAACCCAAGGTGCCTCTTTTGTTTAATTAGCTGAGCCAAATTAATTAGTAACAGAAGCTTGAATTAATTATGGTTGAAAAGCGGCAAAGAGACTGACAGTCATGGTAACGTCCCCAAAGATTTACTGTTTCAGCTACTGTTATTGTGCAATTAGACAGTCTCTCACTTTCTCTCCAGCT
This sequence comes from Chanodichthys erythropterus, assembly GCF_024489055.1. Classification (NCBI taxonomy): domain Eukaryota; kingdom Metazoa; phylum Chordata; class Actinopteri; order Cypriniformes; family Xenocyprididae; genus Chanodichthys; species Chanodichthys erythropterus. The sequence goes on along the minus strand of NC_090223.1, from coordinate 26,696,569 downwards.
CATTATAATATAAATAACATTGCTCCCAAAATACAGCTTTTATTTCCTTTCTACTGCTTGTGTAATGCTGTTTCTCCTCTGAATCTGTTCTTTCTGATTGGGCTCTGTAATTTGCGGCCTTTTATTTGTTTTAGTGCCTGAGTGCTTGCTGTTATTTGTTTTAGTGCCAGTGTATTATTGGACATGTTTGGTTCAAGTCACTCCGCTTTACTGGTGGAGTATGAGGATTTGGGATTGCATGAGTCAATCCGCACCAGATGCTTTTGTCCTTAATAAGCTTTTTAACTATCTTAATCAGCAAGGTCAACCTTTGTCAATCATGATTACAATTTTTTAATTGAGTATGATTTTTAATTTCAATTTCTTGATTTGAGGTAGCAAACAGGATATATAATTGAATACTCTAAAGTAGAATAAACTTTAGAAAAGTATTACATTTCAATATGTTGTGTATGTAAGTACACAGTGTTTGTGCTGCCTTAAAATTTTAAGTTTAGTCAACTTGAAATATGAAGTACTAAGTGACAGCTTGGATATTTGAGTTGACTAAACTTGAAGTTTTAAGGCAGCACCACACTTAATTTTTTAAGTTGAAACAACAAAGCAAAAACAAAAAATACAGTATATAAACACATTTTCGTAACTATACACCAATTTGTCTGACTCAAATTTTTCAGTCAAAAAAATATTCCGTTCTGTCAAAATCAAACTTTGGCCTCAGATGACACACAAACCTAACAAATACTGAATATATCAATTCAAAACACTATTACAAAAACCTCTAATTGGGAATCATGTAGGTCATTGTCTGTTACTGTTTACAACATAAATAGATTTGCAGCAGATACAGCAAAATACAACAATGAGCTTTAAAGGTGCCCTAGAATTAAAAATTTTATTTACCTCGGCATAGTTAAATAATTAGAGTTCAGTACATGGAAATAACATACAGTGAGTCTCAAACACAATTGTTTCCTCCTTCTTATGTAAATTTGATTTGTGCAAAAGACCTCTAAAGAGCAGGCGAATCTCAACATAACACTGACTGTTACGTAACAGTCGGGATCATTAATATGTACACCCCCAATATTTGCATATGCCAGCCCATCTTCAAGGCATTAGACAAGCCAGTATTAACGTCTGGATCTGTGCACAGCTGAATCATCAGACTAGGTAAGCAAGCAAGGACAATGGTGAAAAATGGCAGATGGAGCAATAATAACTGACATGATCCATGATATCATGATATTTTTGTGATATTTGTAAATTGTCTTTCTAAATGTTTCGTTAGCATGTTGCTAATGTACTGTTAAATGTGGTTAAAGTTACTGTTGTTTCTTACTTTATTCACAGAGATGAGACACGGCTCTGCCATGTCATTATTTTCATTTTTAAACACTTGCAGTCTGTTTAATTCATAAACACAACTTCATTCTTTATAAATCTCTCCAACAGTGTAGCATTAGCCGTTAGCCACGAATCACTATCAAACTCAGTCAGAATCAAATGTAAACATCCAAATAAATACTATACTTTTCTCATCTAAAGTACTGTATACTGATACTGTAATGATACTGTATGAGTAAGTAGTAGATAAAACCCTGTAGATCAGCTTCCCTCATGGTCATTCCGTGCACAAGAACATGATCAACTAGAGTGCTTCATATTTCATCAGGAACAAATGTTCTTCGATTTCCCTTCCTTTTAGTTTCCTCTCATTTTCCTCTTTTTCCAGCTTTCTCACCAGTGTTGAAATGTAATCACCTTTGGCTCCATTTATATTAAGATTCTGATTAGCGTGTCACAAGATAAATGTGTGTTATTTGAGTTCATATTGTGACAGCTTGAGTTATTTATCTTCTAAATGAGAACATCAAAAAATAGGGCATTTTTGTGTGCAAAGTTTTGCAGAACTTGTATTAAAGGGATAGTTCACCCAAAAATAAAAAAAATTGTCATCATTTACTCACCCTCAAGTGGTTTCAAATCTGCATGAGTTTCTTTCTGTTGAACACAAAAGAAGTTATTTTGAAGAAAATCAGACAGTTGATGGCACCCATTGACTTCCATAGTATTTTTTTTTTTTTTTTTTTTTGTTCAAGAGAAGAAAGAAACTCATACATGTTTGGAACAACATGAGGGTGAGTAAATGATGACAAAATTTTAATTTTTGGGTGAACTATCCCTTTAAGAAATGAATCAATGATTTGGGAAATTGAGCCAAATGAATCAATTGTAGTGTGTTAGCAATCAGGAAAAACTGTCTACCCAATACAATACAGCAAGATATAGAAATAGGTACTTTACTTATATGATTAAAAATGAACATAAAAATCCATAAATTGTGGGCGATGAACAAGTTCAAGAGCAGAGCAGCCTGGTAGAGGCTTGTTACAACTGGATGACAACAATTTGTCCCAGATGACAGCAAATCTTGGCTGTTGTGGGTCATGCATCTGATCAATTGGCAGTAGAAGGTCATGTGGTCCGTATATAGGTAGATGGAGTATAAGCAGTGTTGTTGGCTGTCATCTTGGCTGATTACTGGACACATTTTGTGCTGTTTGCACCACTATATCTTGGGGCATTCACTCTGGTAAGGTGTTTAAACCATGTTGTCTTTGTTTTATAAGGGTGAATCCAAATTTACCTGTAATAAAAAATAATTTATAGTGGACTACCAGCTAGAAGATTAGCTAAAACAGATAAAAGTACAGCACATGAACAAGAAAATACCTAGAGCAGTCAATCAAGTGTAGCACTATACTCTAGAAGATGACAGTAATGTGCCTGTGTAGTGCTGATAGGACACAGTCAGCACTGTGATAGTATAATATAGCATGCTTGCACTGCAAATCATAGTGAATTTCTTTGCTTTTCTCTGAGATTTACAAATTGTTTCCAGTATAGCTGCTTTATCCAAGTGTGGTTGTGCTGTAAGACATGGACAATAGTTGGCAAGCTCAATAGTTGATGTTTGCATCAAATAAAAAGTTTAATAAAATTAACTACGTTATGCTGATTAATTCATCGCATATATTTCCGGAAAAAAAAGCCTCAAATTAAACATAATTCTAAGCCATTACATGCTTTACTTTTTATTAATTTAAAAAAAAAAATGTTAAATGGCAGACCAAGAAAATATGTTCTGGCAAACTGTTTGCCATTAAGATTGGCTACCATCTCATAACTCTGCAAAAGATCTGTTTTTGGAAGAGAAAAGGCTTTACTGAGGTTGCTCAGCCCATCTCAGGAGAAATTGCAGAGACCTTATCATAGCATGAGGAACGGCAACACATCTTTAATGTTGTATTAGGATTTAAATGTTTTATCTTGCAAGGAAGATGGGCTTCAAAAGACTTTCACAAGTGTATTTAAAAATGTCAATCATGGTTTTATTTACAAGACTAAATATTAAGATCAGATCATTTAAGATGCGTGAGACAGATAGTGGAGAGAAGAGGATGTGAGGGAGGAAGAGTGATTAAGATGAAAAGAAACAAAAAAAATCCTTGAGGTTTAATATTAGGCAAGTAAGACTGTTAGTACAGGAATTACAGACTCGAGTGAAAGTAAAGCAAAGAAAAAAATGTTGGCTGTGTTCTTGTTTATAGTGAAAAATGTGTTGGTACTAAATGATTAATAAGTTTTATTATTATTATAAATTATATATTTATTATATATTTAGTCTATCATAACATAGACACAGTCAGTTTTACTCATTGAGAGATTTATTCATGAGGGATTAATTACCTAATATTTTTTTTGGAGTCTTACACACATGATGTACAGTTAGTCATAGCTGTGCATTAATTGCTGATCATGGTTTTGAATATCTATATATCTGCCCTTTCTAATTAACATATAAATGCCAGAAAGACTTTGGAAATACTATGTATTTCAAATACATACAAGATACATGCAAATTCGTTTTAAGAACCAAATTAGACAGAGTTCAGTTTTCATGATTAGAAGATCTGGCATCTGTCAAATCATCTCAGATATATTAAGTGAGTTATGAAGAATGGACCCCTGGACCGAGAAATTCACATTTATTTGTCAGCAAAGCTTTGACAGCTACAGGGCTTTCATTTTTTTTATCCCACCCACGGACAGTCGGATCGAAAGAGGGTTATTAACAGAACAGTTATTGTTAGAGTAGGTTTATCATTGAAAACTGAATTTTACTGTCTACACTTTAAACAGCATTGAAACAAATCAGACACAATTGTTATATTAAACAAATAATTATTTAAAACTTACTCTGGGGTCTGTCCCCATCCCCCAAAAAGAAAAGCCTTAATTTTATTGCCCTGATGTGTATGTTGCACATGGAGAAGCAGAGACAAAGAGACACAGAAAACCTGCATCTTTCCTGCATTTTTCCCACATAACACAGACTTTCCTGTATTAATTTATAGACAGTCTGTTCTATAAATGAACATGCACATCCCTAGGAAATTGTATCCATTATTACTGTTGTTGTATTGTACTCACAGTGTATTCACATGTTTTATGATACATTTAAGGTAACTTCAATTATGCCATGTTTAGTGTCTATGGGTTCGTATCGAGAAGATTCAAATGCTTGTGTATACGATATGTTGATACATCAGTATTACAAGAATCTTTAATAGTTCCTTTTCAACAACTCAGCCATTTTAACTCATGCTCGGTTATAAAAGCCCCCATAGAGGAATTTTGCCACTCGGAGATCCTACCCATTTCATTGGTCAGGTCAACCCTTAGGGGTATGACTTCTCCCAGAGGTTGAAGCCAGTACGCAATGCCCACTCTCTTACTTCTCCGACAACACAGAGACTGCAGGGGCTGCCTGTGGGCCTGGGCCTGCCCTGCCCCCAACCATGTGCTTGACTAGGAGAGGGAGAACTTTTTCCCACTAAGAGTCCAATTAACAGCTCAAGTTGTTTCATATGTCTTCGACCAATGCAGAAGGTATTGGTTACAACTCCGGACCGAATCATCAAGGATCCTTCCGCAGCCGGCAGATCCGATGCTCCTCGGCCTAAAGGCATTTTGCAAGTATCGTACATTTGAACACTAAATGGCGATTTACTATTAATTTGTAAACCACCTGTGTCAGCAAAGGTGCTTTATTACTGAGGAAACTGATGATTCTTTTCCAGATTGTCTTTGACTTTTTCCCATAGCTCCATTTCCGGTCCCACTTCCGGTTCAACTCTATCATTGTTCATTTTTACCTACATATGAGTGTGACCTGCGTGTATGTTTTATGTTTGTTAGTTTAGTTATGTGTTTGTGAGTTAGTTAATAAAGCTTGTGCACAATACATGTTTGGTTCTGACTCCGTCTGCTAATGAATTGCCTCTTAAATGATTTAGATCTTGACTACATGCTCTGAGTAGTACAGTACAATAAGAATGTTGCTTTCCATAACCTGGAAATGAACATTTCTTAGAATTAATAAACAATTAACACTGAGTGTTCACTGGACAAACAGGTTAAAGGTGATAGAGAGGATTTTTTTCGTCGACTGAGAATCCAAAGACTGTTACTGAAATGAGCGCGTGCGTAAGAACAGCCCCCCTCCTTCACAGCTCATTTTGAGGGAATGCCTCCCAAAACTCGTGCACGAGTATTGGAACACGAGTGTTTACCACCGGCATTCGCTGTGTCGTGTTAGTGGATTCATTATGTCGGACTCACCGCTGGTAACTCATAATCTGCAGTTGTTATTCCTGTCTCCTGACAAAAATATTGCATGCGGCGCCTGTGGAGTGTGGAAAGTTACTGGAGCGCGCAGCCGCGCTCGTCTCTCACAAGGAACGTCACGGCAGTGATTGACAAGCCAGAGGGCCAATTGGCTGATGTTTTTAAGGCCCTACCTCGTGCACAGATGATGTATATTAATATTATTACTTTCACTCCACCTAATAAATAGTCTTTTATCAGTTAGTAAAGACAGTTTCAAGTAATATTGCAAAAATGTATAAAACAAAACATCCTCTGTAGCACCTTTAATTGATTGAAATATTTATTTTAATGTAGCTACATCATGTTAATCTGATTAACAGATTCACATATTCATAATTAATCATAATTAATAATCATAATGAGTTATTAATTATTATGAATATTCCCCCTTTGAGTTAATTCGCTACAATGGCAACAGCTTTCTTACCTTTATGTAATGCTGTTTTGCTTCGGGGGGAACTGACAGAACCAGAGTTTCTTTCAGTTTTTCCCCTCCGTTTGTCCTAAAACACTGTTCATGGTCATCCAGCTCATCCACGATTTTTTGCAGCCTTTAGCCGCTGCCTGCAATGAGCTGAATCCTTCACTGGGAAACCGAAAGTAACTCACACCTGCTAAATGTTTACTCTTTTTGCACCTGGGAACACTACAACAATACAAGACTCCATTACGACTAAAAGTTTGCCAAGAAGTATTTCCTACTAAAGCAAGGCAGTGTTTGACTCTGGTCAAGCGGATCCATAGTAGACTGGTGGGAGTCAGTGTTGCCATATTGGAAATCTCTGAGTGTTCGTATAGAAGCTCAAAATTATCATATTTGTAAGAAAATTATCGTACAACGTACAGAATACAGCTATTTATCTAGACCAACAACTTTATGACACAATCTTCGCCTCTCCCCTGTCCTCACCTTCCTTTTCGGCACTCATTTTCTATACTTTATTGCTAAACTATCAACCTCAGCACGGAAACAACTGACCTAAGCGCCGCGGCAGGAACATTAACTTGTGTTCGTGAGAGAGAGTCATTCTCCACAATGGTTGGCTGAGAAGACGCAATATGAGATGAGATGGAAGACATGCCTAACACCATTTTCACGTTCTCCTCACAATCATGACGCTAAATGTAGGATCCACAGCTAGATCAATGAGTATAGAAGCTCTATGATTACAAAGACCATAATTTGAAGTGTTACAAAATTCTGAAATTATCGTACATTATGGGATTTTTCTCATTATTGATCGTACAGTGATCAAAATTATGGTACAAATACGATAATTACCGTACGTCTGGCAACACTGATGGAAGTGGCCTTGGATGGCAACATTATAGGTGTTGAAGTTTTCCTACCTATTTTGCAAAAGGGAACAACAGCCACTTTTTTTTCAGTTTTATCTAGCCCATTTTGTGAGGCATTTAATATATACATATGATGTTAAAACAGAAATGAAAGATTTCCTTTATAAAATTCCTTTATAAACCAGCACTGACAATACAGTGTGTATAATGTCGCATATGTGGGGCTATATTATACATGCAGTATGCCATAGAGTACAAAGTGCAGTCACCAGTGTCAATAAATATGAAATTATAAAATTGGTTGGGTAAGTTGTAAAATAGCTGGTAACAGTAGCTGATATCTATATCAATGTTTTAATATAGCAATGTATCAAATACATCTATATTAATGTATTAGTAGCTGATTTTGTGAATCTCATGAAAACATGTCTAGCTCACAGTTTACCTCAAGAATAAGGAAAATAAGGCTTATATTTAGGACCATTAGGAATTTTTGCATTGTAATATTATTTATGGTAATTAAGCACATGTTCCCCCACAAATTCTCATTACTGGATTTAATTAAATAATGTATTTTAGTTAAGAAATGAATAAACTGCACAAAAAAAGAATTAACATAATGTATATTTATGTAATATACATTTTTTTGTATTTCATTAAATATGCTTAATTGTTATGAAAATAATGTTACAATGCAAAATGTTTGAATGGTCTTAAAGATATGCTTCATTTTCTTTTTACCAAATGCATTTTCTTTGTTTTGACATTGAGGTTAATTATGATTAGGAAATATTTGTGTGTGTTTTTGGAGGATTCACCCTATTGCTTTAGCTTGCTCTTAAATAGTTTAACCATTTTAGTTTAGGCAGCAAACACCCACTTCCATAACTACACACTTTTACTATCAATATACATTTGCAAATATGCATAATTGTATTGATGTGATCAAACCCTTGATTGTGAATAATCCAATTTCTACTCTTTAAATTGCTTTATACATAATTCTCTATTTCCGTGGCTAACTGCATCCTAACACTAAATTGGAGCAGTGGTTTGCAACAGATTCACAGCCTCATAAATTCTATTACGCAGCATGTCATGAGCGATACGAAGCCGCCTCCTACAGAGGCACAGTTTTTATCTGCAGGCATGTTATCCAGTGTTAATATGCTCAAAGCTTTTTCCTTAAAGCATAATTTCACGCCGGTGGTTGTGAAAACATCAGTGATTGAACCTCAGCAGAGGTCATGCCCAACTGAGAACAAGAACAGCTGAGATACAGATACTCTAAAACCGAATCTTAGAGCTTATTGTCTTAATTTGGCATTGAGCACATTTGAACCCTCAAGATAAAACCTTGAATTACAGTGGATTTATTCAGGTCATGAAACAAGAAACATGTCTATAAGTTACTAGTACAGACATGTTGAGTTATCTAGTAATCCACACAGCATTGCCCTGGCAACTACCTAACAAAGTTTGAATGTCTTAGACTGTGACCTAACCAAGGATGTTACTAAAGACATTTTGTTGATCACTTAGGATTCTATTTCTGCTGCATTGCACTAGGTATATCCACCCACAGTCTTATTGGTCCAAAATTACACTCTGCATATTGTGGACAAACGAATGATTTCTAGCTGGAATCTCGTCAATGCAGAAAAGAGTTTCTGATATTTGTGCCTAGTTTGAGGCTCACTTGTCTGTCTGGTTTAGGCTGGATCTGTCTGCAGGAAACTCGCCAAAAGCAAGCAGAGGAGCGAACACCCCACATTTAAGATTTGGTTTCTCTGTGATCCCTTTAGTTCCCATTCACATCTTGTTATTTTCTCTTCTAGCTCCCTGTGTCCTTCCTACACACGCACAAGCGCACACCTCGGTCTGCTTGCAGTCTCTTTCTCTTGCACATACTTTCTTTTAGGCGTGCTAAATGTGTAGTTTGAGATTAAGTTTGACGTTTAAAGAGAGAATCCAAGTCTGAACCAGGAAACCCGCTACTGGCAATATTTTGATTTAGCCAAAGGCTTCGGAAAGATCTCAGACACAAAGACCACATGAAAGTCATCTATCTATCTATCTATCTATCTATCTATCTATCTATCTATCTATCTATCTATCTATCTATCTATCTATCTATCTATCTATCTATCTATCTATCTATCTATCTATCTATCTATCTATCTATCTATCTATCTATCTATCTATCTATCTATCTATCTATCTATCTATCTATCTGTCTGTCTGTCTGTCTGTCTACCATCCATTCATCCATCCATCATGTGTCTGTCTCTCTGTCTATCCATCTTTTTGACTGTCCATCCATCCATCCTTCCATCCCTCCCAAATTTTGCACATGCAAGCACCTCTCACATTAGAAAATGTAAACATCCATCCAGTTCTCTCTTTGACTCATTGTTGAGCGTTTGACTTCCTTTCCTCTAAGTTACCTCATATTTGTTATTCTGTGTTTTTATCAGTCTTTACCAGAGGATGACAACCAATACCTGTAGATGGGTGAAATCATGTAAAGGCCTTTTTCCTCAGTTTGAACCCACTTACACACATTTGTAGAACTAAACAGCAGTCAAACTCATTTTATTTCTTTGTCTAAGGGTCACTGTCTTCACCACTGGGCTGACCCAGATAAATTCAGTTTTGTGTATTAGCTATTATTTGACTGTGGACTCTCAGGCGATTGTCACAAAAGTGCCACCCCTTCCAAAGCTACTGACCCACATTACAAACACTATGGCTGCTTACATCACACTGGATTTCATTGAAAGTTTGACTGCAGCGAATTCTGAAAATTCCCCAAATCTCCCGCCCATTAAACCCCAGAACAGAAGGGCCTGGTTTACATCACTCACACTAACACACTGAACACACAGTCCTGACACATTTAACAACTCAAATTCAGTCTTTGCTTCATTATTTCAGCAACCTGAGAATTGCACAATTCTCAGGTCTTCTCTTCTGAGCTCTGTGCTCCTTTCCTGCATATATCACTTGTTGTTAATTAATTTTAGTACACTGGTAATTAGAGAGGAGGGAAATTTCACTTCTTAAACACACACACACACACACATTCATCTGCGAGACAGGCAGGTATTCTTAACACTAACAGGAGCACAGCTATTTTCAGCTCATTCAGTTCCTGCCTGGCTGCTCTGGTAACACAGACAGGGAGAGAGAAAGAGAGAAAGTAGGTGCTGGCAAAGCCAAGTCCTGATAGAATAATTTTTTTCTGTAAGACTGATAAACTAGGTGGAATTGCGTCATGTGTTTCTGTGTTTGCTGCTGGCATGTCTGCTGTCAATCATGTTATCTAAAAAAATTTTTAAAAAAAGTATTCAAGAGATCCAATCAACAAGGACAGTTAAATCTTTCACAGAGCCTGATGCTGCTGATTAAAAATAATTATGTAAAATCCTATATATATATATATATATATATATATATATATATATATATATATATATATATATATATATATATATATATATAAATATATATATTCTGTCATGAAACTCTAGATGGCGCAGGCTAATAGGTCCTTTAAAGGTCCCGTTCTTCGTGATCCCATGTTTCAAACTTTAGTTAGTGTGTAATGTTGTTGTTAGAGTATAAATAAAATCTGTAAAATTTTAAAGCTGAATTCAATGCCAAGCGAGATATTTTATTTAACAGAAGTCGCCTACATCGAACGGCCAGTTTGGACTACATCCCTCTACTTCCTTCTTTAATGACGTCACTAAAACTGTTTTTTGACTAACCTCCGCCCACAGGAATACACAAGAGTTGCGTTTGTAGAGTGTGTTTGTCGCCATGTCGTCGAAACTCTGTTATTTTCATCCCACAGTCCAATCACCTTTGTTTGGCATTCCCAGGGATGCTATACTTAGAGATCAATGGTTACAATTTATGTTTAACTCGGTTCCCGAAAATTATAATTGTGGTATCCTTACTGCAATAGTTAATGTTGGACTGCAGTGCACATAATGGCCACAAGAGGGGACTATGGTTATGTAAATGGCTGTTTTCCGTAGAGGTACTCTTCTGAGTGAGTGCTAACGTTGTACATTTTCTGTCGCTGTTTGTGGAGATTAAAGATTTCAGTCTCTCGGGAATTATTGTCTTTTGTGTTCATTCGGCACAACACCACAATAATCCACATGTAAAACTATGAGCAGCACACGCTATGGTAAGAGGCGTGACCTTTCTGGGCAAGGAGCACTAAGCTGCTGTCGAATCACAACACAGGAACCGCTGGCACAATCAGAACTCGTTACGTATTTCTGAAGGAGGGACTTCATAGAACAAGGAAGTCATCAGCCCGTTTTTATGACAATGGAAACAGTGGTATACAGGTAAGTAAATTAGGTGAAAAATACTGTTTTTTTACACGCGAAACGTGAACACATATTATTGCACACTATAAACACAATCAAAGCTTCAAAAAAAACACGAAAAATGGGACCTTTAACTCAACCTGCTCGTGATCCATCATTATCTATAGGGCACAGTTGATTGGTTCCTGCTTTATCAGTAGCCAGTGAGCTTGTGTGCTCAAACTGCAGAATACTTTGGTAGCATTGCCTACACCTTCCCCAGCTCCACCTGTATAGATCTGCTATGGGTAATTCATGTGGACTATATTGTACAGCAGCAGCATCTTGCTCACAGCAGCGTGTTGTGTATGTACTGGCAGTATCAAGTCCTGTACTTGCTCTGCAGTAGCAACAATAACCTACAGCAGCAGCAGCAATAAAAGCAGCAGCACAGCAGATTTATTCTGCCAAGATGAAACATACATTGTTTTATTTTAAATATTATAAATTATAAAACAAATATAAAATATTATAAAATCTAAAATATGTGCGTATATACACCGATCAGGCATAATATTATGACCACCTTCCTAATATTGTGTTGGTCCCGCTTTTGCTGCCAAAACAGCCCTGACCCATCGAGGCATGGACTACTCTAGACCCCAGAAGGTGTGCTGTGGTATCTGGCACCAAGATGTTAGCAGCAGATCCTTTAAGTCCTGTAAGTTGTGAGGCGAGACCTCCATGGATCAGACTTGTTTGTTCAGCACATCCCACAGATGCTCGATTGGATTGAGATCTGGGGAATTTGGAGGTCAAGTCAACACCTCAAACTCATTGTTGTGCTCCTCAAACCATTCCTGAACCATATTTGCTCTGTGGCAGGGTGCATTATCCTGCTGAAAGAGGCCACAGCCACCAGGGAATACCGTTTCCATGAAAGGGTGTACATGATCTGCAACATTGCTTAGGCAGGAGGTACGTGTCAAAGTAACATCCACATGGATGGCAGGACTCAAGGTTTCCCAGCAGAACATTGCCCAAAGCATCACACAGCCTCCGTCGACTTGCCTTCTTCATTTAGTGCATCCCGGTCACGTGATGCAAAAAAAAACATGGTTCATCAGACCAGGCCACCTTCTTCCATTGGTTCGTGGTCCAGTTCTGATGCTCACATGCCCACTGTTGACGCTTTTGGCAGTAGACAGGGGTCAGCATGGGCACCCTGACTGGTCTGCAGCTATTCAGCCCCATACACAACAAACTGTGATTCACTGTGTATTCTGACACCTTTCTATCAGAACCAGCATTAACTTCTTGAGCAATTTGAGCTACAGAAGTTCGTCTGTTGGATCGGACCACACAGGCCAGCCTTCACTCCCCACGTGCATCAGTGAACCTTGACTGCCCGTGACCCTGTCGCCGGTTCACCACTGTTTCTTCATTGGACCACTTTTGATAGATACTGACCACTGCAGACCGGGAACACCCCACAAGAGCTGCTCTGACCCAATCACAATTTGGCCCTCGTCAAACTCGCTCAAATCCTTTCAGTTGCCCATTTTTCCTGCTTCTAACACATCAACTTTCAGGACAAAATGTTCACTTGCTGCCTAATATAACCCATCCACTAACAGGTGCCGTGATGAAGAGATAATCATTGTTATTCACTTCACCTGTCAGTGTTCATAATGTTATGTCTGCAGGGTGAATATATATTTATATATACACCGATATATTTTAAACATTATCATAAATATAATGGCACTTATGATAAATGTTTATTATATATATAGTGATATTTAAAGTAAATATAAGTGAAATATATACAATTATATTTATTTATATTTATTTTATAAATGCATATTATATTTTTAATATATATTATTAAATAATGTATTTATATTTATAATTATAAATAATTGTATTTAAAAGAATATATTTTAATATTTTTATAAGCTATACTCACTATTGACTAAATCTGTGTTGATTACCACAGACAATAATTTAAAAAAATCCCTCAATTTGTAAAAATGAAGGGAAAACACAGGTTTGAAATATACTTGCGGGGGCAGCCATGTGAAAAAACTACTACCCACGGCACAAAAATGGTATACTATATGTGACAAACAACAAATAATGTGTGATTTTTAACAATATTTTTATTTGTTGAAATTCATTTTAATTACATAGGCTACAATTACATTTAAATACATACTAAGATTATGCATTATTATGCATTGTAAATTATTATGTAAAATTACAGCATTTAAATGGTAGAGTTCTCCTTGCTTTATCATATAGTGTGTCTCTCAGTGAATGGGACCCAGATTTTACTGTGGGGGAGCATCCCAGCCAGAGACTACAATAATTTACAATGAATTAAATGGAAATCAAATTACAATACAATTTACCAAACACCAATAATGCCCAGAAGAAGAAAAAAAAACTTAACGTGTGACTTTTAATTATAAACAAGCCCGAAATACACAGGGACTCTTATTTTGAAATGTGTATACTATTAGAGGCTGATTCTTTAGATGAGAGAGATAAAATATGTTTTTTTACAACAGTATACAAAACATATTTTATAGATGCCATAAAGTAGACATTGTCATAATTCATCAACTTTAGTTTTTTAGCAATCGCTTGTCATAAATGTGCACTATCCATTGATTGGGAATCACTTTGAAGCAGTCTGAAGTGCTGTTGCCTGTAGAGTAGATTGGCAATTGTTGTTTGGCAATAGCGCCACCTTTGTGACATATCCACCCCGTCTCTGCAGTGCACGTGGGAATGTCACTATGTCAGCAGGAGTAAACTACGTAGCCCCGCACATGACGTGCAGGAAAATAATAGTGGGCTAAACCATGCGCACGCTTTACTAAGTCATTCCCTCAATTAGCTAAATCATGCCCATGATTTAGTAAATCGAGGGAACGAATTAGTAAATCGTGCGCACAGTTTATAAATCGAGGGAACGAATTAGTAAATTGTGCGCACAATTTAAAAATCGAAGGAACGAATTAGTAAATCGTGCACACAATTTATAAATCGAGGGAACGAATTAGTAAATCCTGCGCACAATTTATAAATCGAGGGAACGAATTAGTAAATCGTGCGCATAATTTAAAAATCGAGGGAATGAATGAGTAAATCGTGCACACAATTTAAAAATCGAGGGAACAAATGAGTAAATCGTGCACACAATATAAAAATCGAGGGAACAAATTAGAAAATCGTGCGTACAATTTAAAAATCGAGGGAATAAATTAGTAAATCGTGCACACAATTTATAAATCGAGGGAACGAATGAGTAAATCGTGCGCACAATTTAAAAATCGAGGGAACGAATTAGTAAATCATGCGCACAATTTAAAAATTTTGTTAACGAATTAATAAATCGTGCGCACAATTTAAAAATCGAAGGAATGAATTAGTAAATCGTGCGCACAATTTATAAACCGAGGGTACGAATTAGTAAATTGTGCGCACAATTTATAAATCGAGGGGACGAATTAGTAAATCATGCGCACAATTTAATAATTTAGTTAACGAATTAATAAATCGTGCGCACAATTTAAAAATCGAAGGAACGAATTAGTAAATCGTGCACACAATTTATAAACCGAGGGTACGAATTAGTAAATTGTGCGCATAATTTATAAATCGAGGGAACAAATGAGTAAATCGTGCACACAATTTAAAAATCGAGGGAACAAATGAGTAAATCGTGCACACAATATAAAAATCGAGGGAACGAATTAGTAAATCGTGCGCACAGTTTATAAATCGAGGGAACGAATTAGTAAATTGTGCGCACAATTTAAAAATCGAAGGAATGAATTAGTAAATCGTGCACACAATTTATAAATCGAGGGAACGAATTAGTAAATCCTGCGCACAATTTATAAATCGAGGGAACGAATTAGTAAATCGTGCGCATAATTTAAAAATCGAGGGAACGAATGAGTAAATCGTGCACACAATTTAAAAATCGAGGGAACAAATGAGTAAATCGTGCACACAATATAAAAATCGAGGGAACAAATTAGAAAATCGTGCGTACAATTTAAAAATCGAGGGAATAAATTAGTAAATCGTGCACACAATTTATAAATCGAGGGAACGAATGAGTAAATCGTGCGCACAATTTAAAAATCGAGGGAACGAATTAGTAAATCATGCGCACAATTTAAAAATTTTGTTAACGAATTAATAAATCGTGCGCACAATTTAAAAATCGAAGGAACGAATTAGTAAATCGTGCGCACAATTTATAAACCGAGGGTACGAATTAGTAAATTGTGCGCACAATTTATAAATCGAGGGGACGAATTAGTAAATCATGCGCACAATTTAATAATTTAGTTAACGAATTAATAAATCGTGCGCACAATTTAAAAATCGAAGGAACGAATTAGTAAATCGTGCACACAATTTATAAACCGAGGGTACGAATTAGTAAATTGTGCGCATAATTTATAAATCGAGGGAACGAATGAGTAAATCGTGCACACAATTTAAAAATCGAGGGAACAAATGAGTAAATCGTGCACACAATATAAAAATCAAGGGGAATAAATTAGTAAATCGTGCACACAATTTAAAAATCGAGGGAATAAATTAGTAAATCGTGCACACAATTTATAAATCGAGGGAACGAATGAGTAAATCGTGCGCACAATTTAAAAATCGAGGGAACGAATTAGTAAATCATGCGCACAATTTAAAAATTTAGTTAACGAATTAATAAATTGTGCGCACAATTTAAAAATCGAAGGAACGAATTAGTAAATCGTGCGCACAATTTATAAACCGAGGGTACGAATTAGTAAATTGTACGCACAATTTATAAATCGAGGGAACGAATTAGTAAATCATGCGCACAATTTAAAAATTTAGTTAACGAATTAATAAATCGTGCGCACAATTTAAAAATTGAAGGAACGAATTAATAAATCGTGCACACAATTTATAAACCAAGAGTACGAATTAGTAAATCGTGCGCATAATTTATAAATCAAGGGAACGAATTAGTAAATTGTGCGCACAATTTATAAATCGAGGGAATGAATTAGTAAATCATGCCCATGATTTAGTAAATCGAGGGAACGAATTAGTAAATTGTGCGCACAATTTATAAATCGAGGGAACGAATTAGTAAATCGTGCACACAATATAAAAATCGAAGGAACAAATTAGTAAATCGTGCGCACAATTTAAAAATCGAAGGAACGAATTAGTAAATCGTGCACACAATTTATAAACCGAGGGTACGAATTAGTAAATCGTGCGCACAATTTAAAAATCGAGGGAACGAATTAGTAAATTGTGCGCACAATTTAAAAATCGAAGGAACAAATTAGTAAATCGTGCACACAAATTAAAAATCGAGGGAATAAATTAGTAAATCGTGCACACAATTTATAAATCGAGGGAACGAATGAGTAAATCGTGCGCACAATTTAAAAATCGAGGGAACGAATGAGTAAATCGTGCGCACAATTTAAAAATCGAGGGAACAAATTAGTAAATCATGCGCACAATTTAAAAATATAGGGAACCAATTACTAAATAGTGCGCACAATTTAAAAATCGAAGGAACTAATGAGTAAATCGTGCGCACAATTTATAAACCGAGGGTACGAATTAGTAAATTGTACGCACAATTTATAAATCGAGGGAACGAATTAGTAAATCATGCGCACAATTTAAAAATTTAGTTAACGAATTAATAAATCGTGCGCACAATTTAAAAATTGAAGGAACGAATTAATAAATCGTGCACACAATTTATAAACCAAGAGTACGAATTAGTAAATCGTGCGCATAATTTATAAATCAAGGGAACGAATTAGTAAATTGTGCGCACAATTTATAAATCGAGGGAATGAATTAGTAAATCATGCCCATGATTTAGTAAATCGAGGGAACGAATTAGTAAATTGTGCGCACAATTTATAAATCGAGGGAACGAATTAGTAAATCGTGCACACAATATAAAAATCGAAGGAACAAATTAGTAAATCGTGCGTACAATTTAAAAATCGAGGGGAATAAATTAGTAAATCGTGCACACAATTTATAAATCGAGGGAACGAATTAGTAAATCGTGCGCACAATTTAAAAATCGAGGGAACGAATTAGTAAATTGTGCGCACAATTTAAAAATCGAAGGAACGAATTAGTAAATCGTGCACACAATTTATAAATCGAGGGAACGAATTAGTAAATCGTGCGCATAATTTAAAAATCGAGGGAACGAATGAGTAAATCGTGCACACAATTGAAAAATCAAGGGAACAAATGAGTAAATCGTGCACACAATATAAAAATCAAGGGGAATAAATTAGTAAATCGTGCGTACAATTTAAAAATCGAGGGAATAAATTAGTAAATCGTGCACACAATTTATAAATCGAGGGAACGAATGAGTAAATCGTGCGTACAATTTAAAAATTGAGGGAACGAATTAGTAAATCATGCGCACAATTTAAAAATTTAGTTAACGAATTAATAAATCTTGCGCACAATTTAAAAATCGAAGGAACGAATTAGTAAATCGTGCGCACAATTTATAAACCGAGGGTACGAATTAGTAAATTGTACGCACAATTTATAAATCGAGGGAACGAATTAGTAAATCATGCGCACAATTTAAAAATTTAGTTAACGAATTAATAAATCGTGCGCACAATTAAAAAATTGAAGGAACGAATTAATAAATCGTGCACACAATTTATAAACCGAGGGTACGAATTAGTAAATCGTGCGCATAATTTATAAATCAAGGGAACTAATTAGTAAATTGTGCGCACAATTTATAAATCGAGGGAATGAATTAGTAAATCATGCCCATGATTTAGTAAATCGAGGGAACGAATTAGTAAATCGTGCGCACAGTTTATAAATCGAGGGAACGAATTAGTAAATTGTGCGCACAATTTATAAATCGAGGGAACGAATTAGTAAATCGTGCACACAATATAAAAATCGAAGGAACAAATTAGTAAATCGTGCGTACAATTTAAAAATCGAGGGGAATAAATTAGTAAATCGTGCACACAATTTATAAATCGAGGGAACGAATTAGTAAATCGTGCGCACAATTTAAAAATCAAGGGAACGAATTAGTAAATCGTGCGCACAATTTAAAAATCAAGGGAACGAATTAGTAAATTGTGCGCACAATTTATAAATCGAGGGAACTAATTAATAAATCGTGTGCACAATTTAAAAATCGAAGGAACGAATTAGTAAATCGTGCACACAATTTATAAATCGAGGGAACAAATTAGTAAATCGTGCACACAATTTATAAATCGAGGGAACGAATTAGTAAATCGTGCACACAATTTATAAATCGAGGGAACGAATTAGTAAATTGTGCGCATAATTTATAAATCGAGGGAACGAATGAGTAAATCGTGCGCACAATTTAAAAATTTGAGGGAACGAATGAGTAAATCGTGCACACAATTTAAAAATCGAGGGAACGAATGAGTAAATCGTGCACACAATATAAAAATCAAGGGAACGAATTAGTAAATCGTGCGCACAATTTAAAAATCGAGGAAACGAATTAGTAAACCGTGCACACAATTTATAAATCGAGGGAACGAATTAGTAAATCGTGCACACAATTTAAAAATCGAGGGAACGAATTAGTAAATCGTGCGCACAATTTAAAAATCGAGGGAACGAATTAGTAAATCGTGCGCACAATTTAAAAATCGAGGGAACGAATTAGTAAATCTTGTGCACAATTTAAAAATCGAGGGAATGAATTAGTAAATGGTGCGCACAAGTTATAAATGGAGGAAACAAATTAGTAAATCTTGTGAACAATTTATAAATCAAGGGAACAACTTCGTAAATCGTGCGCACGATTTAGCCTACTATTATTTTCCTGCATGTCATGTGCGAGGCTCCATAGTAAACAGTACTGTTCTCGTGCACACAGGTACAAAACGTGTAGGGCGAGGAGATTTTCCATTAGTTATTCGATCGCGGGTGATTTCATTATCTCGGGTGGATAAAAAAGTATGAGGATAAAAATAATAAAAGCAAAAACGTGTCTCCAAATATACCTAGGCGGCTGTTAATATACCTGGGCGGTACGCCCAAGCAAAGTCTATTTGTGGGAAGCACTGCACTTACAATGAAAGCCTATGGGGCATGCGAACAGCACCACTGTAAGTAAGTGCACTATTGTACACAAGATTTTACAAACTGAGTCATATTTTCAGCAGGATGCCACACAGGCAGAATGTTAACTGGTATCGAGCCCGAAACATTCTTTTTATGTTGCTTCTTCGCACTGATATATCCATCAGAGGCCTGCGTGACTGGAGTGTTATAATCCTGCAGCGCTGCACTGCAGTGAGCCCTGTTTATGTTTGGGTTTTGAGTTTACATGCTGTGACGTCACCACCTCGCCTTACAAAGCCTGAGCTGGCTCCCCCGCCGTGACGGCCTATAACATCAAAGAATTCACTGAGGCAACACGGCATCCGGCGTGAAGCAAGAGAATTTCTGGCGGATCCAGATACAGATTGTGTGTGTGTGTGTGCGTGTGTGTGTGAAGGACTAGAGATGAGGTGATTGGGGAAATGTGCATATCAGCAAAGAAACGTCAGTTTATCGTAGATCTGGAGGGAACAGCAAAGGCGAAAACAGCAGAGAAGGCAGAGAGAATGATGCTGATTATGGATATGTCCCGAGGTTCAAAAGTCTGCTTGTGCATTGCCGCAGTGTTTTATGGGTGTTTCTTTACACTCTTAAAAATTAAGGTTCTTTATTGGCATTGATGGTTCCATGAAGAACCTTTAACATCCCACAAAAGTTTCTTTATAGTGGAAAATGGTTCTTTAGATTTTTAATATGTTCTTTACACTAAGACAAAATGGTTCTTTGAAGAACTGCGGTTCTTTGGGAAACATTGCTTTGAAAAAACCCTTTTGGATCCTTTATTTTTAAGAGTGTATGGGTACTTTTGGCCCTGAGGACAATGTGCAATTTCTCATTAATTTAATTTGTCTACTGTTTAAAGGGTTGGTTCACCCAAAAATGAAAAGAATGTCATTTATTACTCACCCTCATGTACTTCTACACCCGTAAGGCTTTCATTCATCTCCGAAGCAGTGTTTTGAAATCAGCCCATCACTGTATTGTTAAAAAGTCGTTATTTTGTTTTTTTGGTGCTCAGAAAGTATTCTTGTCGCTTTATAATATTATTATTGAACCACTGTACTCACATGAACTGATTTAAATATGTTTTTAGTACCTTTATGGATCTTGAGAGAAGAAGTGTCATTGCTGTGAATGCAGGCCTTTAGAATTAATGGTATTCAGAACTGAACATATAAGTATAAAACAATGATAGTGTCATTTATTATAAACAACATTTATTATAAGCACCAAGCCTAAACAAAAGCGAAACTGGTGGTGTGTGGGAAATGTGCTATACAAATCAATTTGGGCTCATGTATACCTCAGTCATTCGTGTGCACTTTGTTCGATTGAACGTTAATTGTATTATGTAAGTCTTTTTGGAATAGACGTTGCAGCTTGTTTCAGATGATTAAAAAAGCTTGACTTTTATTACAGAAACTTTTTGAAAAAATTGTCACGAAAATATTGATATTCTTATACAACTGTAAAACAATAAAAGTAACAATAAAGATGTTAAGATATGTTATATTTTTTAAACAACCCCTGAGACATAAAAGTTCCTTAAGTTGAGAAAATAACCTCTATTTATTTGATGTAAACATAATTCACACTTAAGTGAAAATTTCACCTGAAGGCCAGATAATTGTGCACCTTGAATATGTATGCATGCTTGTGTGTGCATACTAAGTAAGGTGCAATCATGGAGATTTACAGAGTGAAAGAGAGAACATGTCGCTGCTGTGTGGCATTTCTGTGCCTCTAGTGGCACCAAATGGAAATGCAAAAAAAAAAAAAAAAAGTCCAAACCAGCAGTGCTTGCATGTGCAAAACTTGATGTCACTTTACTAAAGTTTTCTGGGTGGTGGGAGGAATGCTGCTGTGCAGTTGCTAAGCAAGATGTTGTGAGGGGTTGTGAGTGGACTTTGGGTTGCTATGCAGTTGCTAAGCTAGAGTCACTCATAAATCTGATCCCTGAACTCTAAAATTTTATTGGGTGTAGTAACTGAGTTACTGTTAGCTTAAAGAGTTAGTTCACCCAAAAATGAAAATTCTGTCAGTAAATACCCTCATGTCGTTCCAAACCCCTAAGACTTTCATTCATTTTTGGAACACAAAGGGTTCATCTTTTTGATGAAATCTGAGAGATGTCTGTCTCTCTATTGACTGCCATTGCAATTTAAACTTTGATGCTTCAAAAAGTTTATAAAGAGATCGTAAAACTAATTCATATGAATTGAGTGATTTAGTTCAAATTTTATGAACAGATTTAATTAATACAATTTAATAGTAATAAAATATGACAAGATCTCAGAGTTAAACTGTGTCAAACAAATTATCTTAATTTTATCAGATAATACTTCATCGAAACATGGTCAGGTCAAAGTGTCTGAGTAGTTTTACTGGTAGTCCACTGTATGAAGAATTTTTGGGTATAAAATGTCAGTTTACTTTATTTTGCTATCCTCGCTTACTATAATGAACTATAGTGTCCTGCACCCACTAGTAAAAATATTTAAAAATTATATCTAGTATCTGAATAATTTTTGGTTTGACTGTGTGTATGTGTATATATTTACAGGGATGTGTATAACTTTAAAGGGATAGTTCACCTTTCTTCAGTAGAACACAAATGATGATTTTTAACTCCAACCGTTGCAGTCTGTCAGTCGTATAATGCGTGTCAATGGGAACTATCTATAAGATAGAATCTATAAGAGTCAAAAAAACATGCACAGACAAAACCAAATTAAACCCTGTGGCTCATGACGACACATTGATGTCCTAAGACACGAAACGATTGGTTTGTACGAGAAACCAAACAGTATTTATATCATTTTTTACCTCTAAAACAACACTATGTCCAACTGCCTTACGCACGGCATCCGGTGCGTGAGGTGCATACGTTCTCTGGCATAGTTTAAAGGATTAGTTCACTTTCAAATAGAATGTTCCTGATAATTTACTCACCCCCATGTCATCCATTTTTCAGTCGAAAAGAAATGAAGGTTTTTGATGAAAACATTCCAGGATTTTTCTCCTTATAGTGGACTTCAATGGCCTCCAATTAGTTGAAGGTCAAAATTACAGTTTCAATGCAGCTTCAAAGAGCTTTAAACGATACCAGACGAGGAATAAAAGTCTTATCTAGTGAAACGATCGGTCATTTTCTAAAAAAATACAACTCTGAGCTAAAGCCCAACATTACTGTGCAGAGGGAGAATAAGAGAAATAAAGGAGGAGAAAGGATGCTGGAAGAATTGTCGCTGGGAAGACGTAATGACTGCTGCTTATATACGCTTGTAATGATGAATGACAGGACTGAATGTTTAGGCTTCTCCCGAACCTACATTTGGAACTACATTTAAAGTTAAGACAATATAGGATACAATGGGCAAAAGAATGAGGAACAGGATCAGGACAAAACAAAAATAAAGCTTTGCAACATCATATTGAAAACTGAAATAAATGTTTTATGCATGCTGTAGCTTATTGATTACAGATCATCACTTAACTGAATGGCGAGTTGGTGACTGTGACCCACAGGTGGCTTGATGCAAGCACTGTATGTAACCAAATAACTAATACTGAAAGAAAGGGGAGGGTAAGATTTTAAGAATCATTCCTTAAAAACCCACTTTGGTCAACCATGCAAATATTGGAGGGGGATGCGTCCTCTTTTACGTCACTAAATAGAGTTCATAACCAAGAGGGCTTGGGAATCAAACATGTGCTTTAAAACAAAGCCAATTTCAAAGTAATAGAAGAAAAGTTACATTTTAGTATATAAAATTTGTATATTAAATACCTCTGTCCCTATACATTTAAATAACTCGTTTTTCTTTTTGCTATAAATGACAGTGATTCTTTTTGCCCTTTTCATTTATACAAACCACGAGAAGGGGAAAAAACAAATAGACGGGAGTGAGAAATGATCTTTAGAGTTTAGCCATAGGCTTACTGCATGTCACGATGGTCTATGAATCACACTTTCTGCAATAAAGTACATTTTTCAAAGCGTTTACTGTGTCTGCTGTATTGGTTAAACACGTGTACAAAACACTCTGAATAACTTTCATGGTACTTTTCTGCATTGTTGTCCAGATGTTGCGTGCTAGTAAAATGTACAACCCCAGCATTTCTAAGTCCAGTTACATCATGGGCATCCATGTGTCGGACTAAGTAACTGTCTGTCCTGCCCCCAAGCAATAACTGCTTAGATGAGTCAATATTCACTGTCAATGTATGTTGCTGTGATATCAACTCTCATATTCTGAATCACTGTTTAAAGTCGAATGGAATCAGCAACGTCAGTATTGAAAGTAAGTTATGAGCAGCGCTTGAAATCCACTGTTCCTGGTCACTCACCAGCGGAATAAGAGAATTTCTTTTGCCTTTGCAACCACAGGGAAAATGTCACAGATAACAAATTCACTCCATAACCCTCTCACACACACACACATATAGGAAATAGCATTGCTCATTGAGAGTGTGTGTGTTTGTGCGTTCTAAATCATTTTGTTGTATCTGGTAACCCAGTAGTTGATGCTTTTTCAATAGCGCACACAGAGAAATGTGCAATTGAATGCCATCTAAAACCATTTGAATTTAACAGCTGCATCTGTAGTGAAAAGCTTTTTTATTGATCTGCTGTTAGATGTAGGGAAAAACACTACTCACAATGTAAAGAATCAAAACTCACAGATTGCAGGTGGCGGGGGTTTTAACTTTTTTATGTCGACTGTGACATTGGGTGACCAAAATGATATGTTCATATAACATTAGTTAACTAAGTTTTTCAAAGGCTGATCCTCTGAGGTTGTTTTCACACATATTGGATCATTTGTTTTGTTCTAAAACGGGGACTAAATTTGTTACAATGTCGCATTTTCTTCTTCGTTCGGTTCACTTTCACAAGGCAACATTTCAAATCGTACCAAAATGCGTTCAGGCAAGTCACATGCGAGTACAACTGTCCTCTTATTGGTCAGAGTTTTCTCAGCGTCATCCATCAGAATGATTGACAAGTTAGCTCCATGAGCTTATTGTGGCTTTATTTGTAACTGTCCAGACACGCAAAAACTTTACAAATGCACTCTCTCTGACTGTCCCAGCACCGTCTAGTAGGCTAACCGTGTCGAGACCACTTCAGAGTTCACTTGAAAGCTTGTTTGGCTTTTGGTGCGCACCCGAGTGCGATTTCTGCATTCACACCTTGCCCAAACGAACCACACAAGGGGGAGAACCAACTCTAGTGCGATTCAACCGAACTAAATGAGGCAGGTGTTTTCTCTGTCCTTCAGCAACAAAACATCTTTTGACTGTAACATGGTATTTGAAAGAGAAATGTTACTATTTTTATGTATAATTGTTATTTCTTAAATTCTTAAAAAGTACTAGCCTGACTTCGTCATACTCATATTCTAGGCAGAATGTGAGTCTGATACTGCTCCATTGCACTTGAATTATGGGGCGTGTCTTAACCAAACCAGTTAAAAAAAAAAACTCTGCACTCAATTGGATAGACCTACAACCAATCAGAGCAACGCAGCAAGTGACGTATGTTGAACTTGTACTTAAACGTTTGCCGAATCCCGTTGGAAGGACGGCAAACACATCTTTCCCATCGACAAATGCCTTGATTGGGGTTCTTTGTTCGTCTTTTAAAATTAATGAGCTGTCGATTTCTTTTATTACAGACGTGATAGCGGAATCTAAACATCTTACTTCTCCAGCTGCAGTCATCGTTGGTGAAAACCAATTCAACGCAAGCGCTCTTTGATGATGTGGGTGGTTACGTAACCGCAGATAGCCTGTCCATCATCGATTAAAGCCCGCCCTGGCAATTTGATTGGCTCGGCCTTCTGGGAGCCGAGCATAATTACTCCACAATGGATCGAGTCCAGACCGAACTTCCCGTCCAAAAAATGTTGTGGGCGGGGTTCGGGCTGGCACCCAGGCTAACAAAGTACACAAAATGATAAATAATACTTCTAGTGTTACAGGTAACTGTGTTAGTTTCTGTTGTGGGTGGATTTTGTTTTCTGTGTTTGTAGTTTGTTTCCTTGGTTACTCATTGTTTGATCATTATAACCTGTGGATTGTTTAGTTGAGTGGTTTGTTCAATGTATAGTGTATTTGTATTTAATACTTCTAATTTTATTGGGAGTTACAGTACACAAGGTACAGTGCACTGAAAGAAAAATGGTATAGAAACAATTTTCACTCAGAAATTTAAAGTAAATTCCACAATTAAAGTTCACCCAAAAATGAAATTTCTGTCATTTATTACTCAACCTCATGACATTCTACACCTTCGTTCATCTTCAGAACACAAATTAAGATATTTTGATGAAATCCAAGAGGTTTTTTTATCCTCCATTGAAAGCAACAAAATTACCACATTCAGTGTTCATCAAAAATATCTTAATTTGTGTTCT
Source organism: Chanodichthys erythropterus (assembly GCF_024489055.1). Classification (NCBI taxonomy): domain Eukaryota; kingdom Metazoa; phylum Chordata; class Actinopteri; order Cypriniformes; family Xenocyprididae; genus Chanodichthys; species Chanodichthys erythropterus. The sequence goes on along the minus strand of NC_090223.1, from coordinate 26,670,591 downwards.
GAAGGTGAACAAAGAGGCTGAGTAATTAATGACAGAAATTATTATTTTTTTTCCTGCAGAAAAATAACTTATAAATCACTTGTTACGCTATTTTATTACCAAATATTGGATTCAATCTTTTTGTCAACTTGTTTTCTTTAAATTAGGACAGGTTTTGTATTTATTTTTGAAACTGATTGATCGTAGGCCTCATTGATCTGAGCCTCACTGATTTGAGAAGCCTGCAATACTCAAAATAGTTTGTTTGTTTGTGTATGAACGTGTGTGTATGTGCACGGATGCACGGGTATGCATGTATCCACACATGCAGAGGTCTGAGGCCTTTATTTTTGCTCGCCCACATGTATATATGTGAACATGAACATGATGAACACGCTCCTGAACACTAATTGTTTCTCTGATTTTCGACTCCCCCATTCAATTTCAATGGGCGGTTATTTTTGACCAATATAAGCTTAGATCAATGAGGCTTAAAGATTAAATCCAATATTTGGTGATACAAATAGTGTAATAAGTGATTTATAAGCTATTTTTGTAAGCTGGTCATTTTTTGACCTGGAACACCACAAGTGTGACAAGGTAAAAAAAAAAAGTATGAAAATTATAAAAAAAAAAAATTGAGAAGTAGTTATACCCTGTGTGAACAAAGTCATGAAGTTTCAGTCCAATGCGATAACATTAACTAGTATTTTCGGGAAAAAGAAAATCTCCAGGTCAAAATGACCCGAACACCGCATGAGGGCTAAAAACAAAGAAATGGCACACTGTAAATCCTAACGCTCAAAATGCTTAATTGGTTTGAGTAGGACAAACTTAAATTAAACAAATTAGTTCAGTTAAATTAACTGTTATGAGTGTTTAGAACTTTCTTTTTCTTTTGAGTTCACAGCACTGACATATTTCAAGTAAACTGAACTGTTTCATTGATTTGAGCTGTATGAACTCATTTCTTTTAATTTAGAAAAACTTAAGTTTAACTGAAACTGGGCTTAGATTTGTTTATTTCCCAGCATGCTTTGCCCATGGCACTCAAAAGGGAGAGTAAATGCTAAAATGAAGTGTTATATAATGTTTTTTTTGTTTGTTTGTTTTTTTTTTTTGTGCAAGATTAATGGTAAGGGAGATTTAGTAGTGATTAATGGTTTGTTATGCTTATTTAGAAGAGTTTCTGTTAATGTGGGTTTAATGCTGCTTGGTTTAAGAGCAGGTAAGTTACATGTTTTAAGTTGCTGTACTCATTGCTATACCAAACTTTTGTTAACATGTTACCAAATTAGCAAGTTGGCTTTTTCTGAAATAGTTTGTTATAGCTAGCAAAATATTTACATTGAGAGAACCTGATCATGTTAAATGTATAAAATAGTATACTCAAATATTTCAAGTTATGAACAATACAAAATAGAAACTTTAATTTAATTTAGTTTAAATAGAAATTAAACTTTGAGGTTCTCAACTTAAAAATTCTCATTCAACTTGTTAGAGTTCATTGTGCAAGTAACACATTAAATTAAATTTTGAAGCAATAGCTGAAATAGTATTTTCTTGTAAAGCCTACTCCTATAATGTTTATTCACAACTTCAAAAAATTACTTTTTACAGTGTGAGTTGAGTCAACATGGTAATTTTATGTTATGAAAACTCAATTAAAATATATGGAACCACTGTCCACATAAAAAGCTAAAATCAAATTAAACCAAATAATTAAAATGTTTTTATGATGTCAGTAGTAAACCATGTGTTACATGGGTTATATGTGTTAGGTCTTAATGAGTTTGATATACTGCATATGTGAGAATGAGCTTGTGTGTTTATTTGTATGCATACATGGGGACATTAAAGTAACAATGGTCGCAGTGTTCCTGCTGTTTCAGGCAAATGTACATGCAGTACTTTTTCTACTATAAAGTCACATATGCGTGAACAAACTCTGTCCTCTGTGTGCGTACGTGTGTTTATCTGGTTGGCCTTGACTGAGCTGGGTCATGCCAATCTCAGGAGAAGCATATGGCTCCTGCCCTGCAGTGGTCCCCCTCAGGTCAATGTCACAAAAGTTTACAAAAGACAAAGTAGTGAACAGAAGGACAAATGAAAAATAGAATCATGGAAAACAGAATCATGCTGAACCGCATTCTGAACAAATAAACTAAACAGACCCTCATGTTATAAAGTCACAAATTCTCAAAAATGTAATGAAATTAAAAGCAACACAATTTTTTTGAATATTTCATACTTAAATTAATCCTTAATCCTGTGTTGTGACTACATGAATCCTTACTGTTGACAATGATAGATTTGTAATTCCCAGCATGCTTGGCATTAGACTGGATTGGGAGAGTAAATGTTGAAAATAAGTCTTAATGAAAGTCTTTAGTTTTAGGTTATGTTGATGATTTTGTGGTTAGCATTGAGCAAAAGAGTGTAGCTTGAGCTTAAGTTGTGGGCAGCTATTGAAAATTATGATGTATAGTTTTTCAAATGTTGTACTAATAGCAGGTCAGTAGCAAATCACTTTTTATTATATCATATCAACTGATTGATTTGATTTATACTCCAGATTAACTTTCTGCAAAAAGCACTTTTTGTTTGATTGAACTTGTTTGTTTTATGAACTTAAATTAATTGTGTGGAGATGTTTTACAAATTAAGTTTTTATTTAATTTAAAAACTAGCTTTAATTTTATTTTCATTTTATTATAATGTTATTGTTTTTAGTGAAGTGCTGTTTTATGGTCATTCGTGGTCAATTCCATTAAATATAAAGAACGAATGTGCTAGTAGTGTTTTAGTTAGAGCGCATAGCTTTTCTAACTAAGAAATGGAGAGAAAATGAAAAGAGAGAGAAAGGCTGAAAGAGAAAATTAAACAATATATTGAAAAAGATGCTTGTTTTGTATGTCACTGAGCTCAAGAATCTGACAAGTCATGAGAGATTGTTGTGAGGAACAAGAGATGAGAGAAATGGATGGAGAGATATTAGAAGCCAAAGTGGAAGAGACACGGGTACATGCACTCAAGCATGAGACTCTCGCTCTCGTTTCACTTTATTCAGTTCATTTATGACAGTGGCAGAGAGACAGAGAGGGTTTGAACGTTCTCAGAAATATTTTTACCGACAGTCAGACACGAGATCTCCAGATAAAGCTGGAATTAAACCCTTCGAGAAGCTTAGTTCTGCTTTTGTCTGTGAGTCGACCCACTTAAGATGGGACATCACATGCAGTAAGAGCGAGTGTGAGACATCATGTCTGGACGTTATGATGAAACACCAAAAGAGTCTCTGGGAACGACTGAGCGGAAGCTAAAACTGGCTCTATGCCATCATAATCACCTCAAATTAAAGTTGTAATTTAAAAAGTCACTCATTTCAAGCCATGGTTGTCAAACTGGAAAAAAAAGCACCTTAAAAGTAGTTTATATGCCTTTTGCTCTATTTTCCGAGTCTTGCAATTGAAACTTTTTGCCATTTAAAAGTTAAAATTGCTTTTAAAAAAAAAGGTTTTGTGTAAAGTGAAAAGAAACACCAAGCAACTTTGAATTATACATGAAATTATGATGTATTTTTATGTGAATTTTGGGACATCGGATGGATGGAAATGCCACAATGTGCTTAAATTCTAAAAATGCAAGTAAAAAAATGTATGCGCTCAATTGAGGAAGATCGATTTTTTTATCTGATAAGACGTGCGCGTGAACTACAATTGAAACACATTTACTCAACAAATCCCTCAATGCACAACAACAACAAAAAACTCACGTGACTTTTCCCCAACAGTGGCTATGATTGGATAACTGAACTAAGCAGCGACCAATTTCATTGCACAGCATCTCAAATGTTGCTTTGATCATTCTGAAACTCCTGAGCCAAAGTCTGTCATCAGAATGATTTGCTATAATGACCTCCCAGAAGCGTCTCACATGATTGCGTTCACAAAAACCAGGCCTCCGAATGCAAGATAACATGACAGCGTTTGTTGCACTTTGCACGCTCTGAGGCACAAGTCATTTATGACTGAGGAAAAAAGAGTTTCTTCCCTGATTGCAGCAACTTCCATTTTTGTTACAGATATTTTGCACCAGTTTCCCAGGAAGTGATTATTTTCTTCTCTTGAAAACGGTTCTTTATTCGCAAATGCGATAATACAGTTTTGTGCATAAATTATTTTGCCCCTTTTCACAATATGTAATACAAGTCTCTGGTGTCCCTAGAATGTGTCTGTGCGGTTTCAGCTCAAAATACCCCACAGATCATTTATTATAGTCAAATTTGCCCCTATTTGGGTGTGAGCAAAAACATGCCGTTTTTGTGTGTCCCTTTAAATGCAAATGAGCTGCTGCTTCCTGCCTGCTTAAAAAAAAAGGGTGGAGCTTTAACAGCTCAAGCTTCGGTTGCTCAACAACAACAAAACTGGAGAATCTCACACAGCCAAAATGACGATTGTCAGTAACGGTGTTCAGACTTACATTGTTGTCGGACACTGATGGAGCGATAGAATGCAACTGGAGGTTTCTGAATGATTAGTGGATAAATTTATGCAGTTACTGTGGAGTTGATCCAACTCATCGACTAGCATGTGCCGTCATGTTAATCTATTGTGCAAACCCATATGGACGCTATACATAGCGTGCCTGTTTGCCAAACAGAGACATACACACCAGGCTAACGTTTATGATTGCTATCAAATGCTGTGAATGATCTAATATTTTTTCCAAAATCCAAGCTAACGAGACTCGTTTGCTCAAACTTTTGAGCAAACAAAAACAAAACGATGGCACCATGGGTGGAAACGCGCAGATTAAGGGGCGGTATTTGTCACGTATGGCACAGAAACAAGAAAGGTTAGATCCAAATGCAGCTTTTTAATGGGGTAATCCAAAAACGTAATCCAAAACAGGCAAGGGTCAAAATCCAGAGAACAGTCCAAACAAAGAAAACCAGAACGGAGAAACCAGTAACCATACATGAAACCACCATAACAAAAGCAGAAACAAACCAGGTATAAATAGACAGACACTAATGAACAAACACAAAACAGCTGGGTGCAATGAACGGGATAATGAGTCCGGGAAGTGGGTTATGGGAAATGCAGTCCAAAAGTGTGGTGAGAAACAGTCCGGGTTGGAGTGCCCTCTAGTGACCAACCAGGGAACTCCAACTGGTGATCATGACAGTATTATTATAACAAGATCCCCTTCCTACGTCACAAGGGGAGCGAAATCTGAGTGGCTTGTTTTTTCACATGCTTCCAGCAAGAGTCTTGCCAAAACAAAGTTACTGGGTTGGTAGATGCACCAGGGACCCGATTATATAGCACTTAAACATGGAGCAAGTCAGATTTTCATGATATGTCCCCTTTAAATTCTCAACTTTGGATGCAAACTGCTAATGACATGAGAATTGTTTAGATAGATATTATTTTTGTATGTGTTGCTGTTTGCTGGAAATGTTTCCTCTATTGTAATGCTCCACCATTGACTTTTCACATAAATGACAGAGCATTTAATAGAACAGGATGGAGTACCAAGAGAATCCATCATAGGTCTCTATGTGGGGATTAAGTTTGGGTTAAACTGCTTATTTCTATTCTGAGATGTACTTTCAGAACCTTTCTGGGTCATGTTTACGTGTGCACTAAGACAGTGGGTTGTCAGATCGAGGGTCTGTCACAGTCATAATACAAAAACACACACACTCTTGTGACCGCAAGTATGTGACAGGATTGGCGACGTCTCCGCAGAGGTCACACCTCCCGCAGTGACAGTGGTAGCTGGAGAGTGGACGAGAGAATGAGTCAGTGAATGAGTGTAACGGGGTTGACTTCAGGGGGGAACACAGGCGTCCCTTCTCTAGTGATGCATTCAATCGCAATGCTACAAATGGACATTGTCCTCAAGTACTACAGGAATGGATAAGAAAGATGCCATTTGAGGAAGTGCAGGTGTTTTTGTGACCCTCAAATATGGGCTCCATTCAACTACTTGGTATAAAAGCTCTGGAATAAAAATGGCAACATGTTATTTGAAACTAAAAATAAATGCGGTACTTTGCAGAAAAATTAAGTTCTGAGGTGCTGAAAAAAATCCTACCCATCAAAGGGTTAAGATGCCATTTATGTATCTTCTAGTTTAGAACAGATGAAGGACCTGTATCTGTCTTATCTTGCCTCGCAAAGGAGATTGCACTATTGATCAGAAGTGTCCCACGCTGTCTGCCTCACTGTGTTGATTTTATTCCATTCTGGAGGAAAGTAACAGCGAGCCAAAAGACAACAGTGTTGCCTTATGTAACGTCTCCATCTTGAGTTTTTCTAGGGTAGTACACCTTTAAAAATGTCTCCCTTTTCTCATGTTCTCAGATGCATACGTCACATGACAAGGATAATCACTGTATCTGCATAATCTGAATAAAATATCTGTCTTTCTGCCCATGATAAGAGATGTTCTCTGATAAGAGTCATTTTGATTACAAAGTAGAGAACATTCTGGGGGGTTTAAAGGAGTAAATAAAATTACCATGTTGTAGGCTATTATATTTATTTACTTGATAGCAATACGCATTTGAACTATTAGTAGGCCTGTTCAGATTTTATTATTTTTAGATTTTTTAATATAAAAGAGTTAATTATGTTAAACGTACACTATGTAACTTTTTGTTAAAAATGAATTACATTTTAATAATCAATACATCATCAGTCCTTCTTCCAAAACATGTTTTTGTCAGCCTGATTCACCATGCTAAGTCTATTATGTTATATTTTAAACCAGTTACTTTGACGTGTGTATGTTGTGGGAGTGACACAGGTTAGTGGTCATGAGCGAGAAAGGTTGATATGTGTTGACATGCAGCTAAATCTCAAACCTCCCGGAATCATTTTTTTTTTTTTTTTTTACGCCAAACAGAGGAGAGTCTGCTGGCAAAAAGAAACGTGACAGAGTAATAAAACCAGAATCAAGATTGCTTATCTTTTCATGGATCTCGAGAAACTAAGGGACTGGAAAGGTAAACCTAACAAGGAAAATGTCATTTTTATTACTCCACCAGCAAGTAAGATATTTTATTGAAAAGATAAATTGCCATATGTAGCTCTCTAAGAGTTCAAACGTCCATCTGATGTTTTTCTTTAAAAATTTTTATCAGGCTATCAGGTGTTGTGCCGAATTTCGACCCCCTGCCAGATTATTACCCCTCTTAGGGTGTGTAGGTTTATGAGTAGGTGTGAAGGAGGGGTTAAGATTAGGCAATCAGGTAGTGACTTGAAAGAGGGGTAATAATTTGGCAGGGGGTCGAAATTCAGCACAACACCTGTACTTCTGAATTTGCTGACTCTGGGTTCCCTTTCGATACTTCACTCGTACTGCGTATGGGGAAAGGTCTCCCTTTTTCCCCGCTGCTGAAGCCTTTTTCAATAACGCAGTGTAACTGCACCGTCATTGGTTCACTCATAGACAAGTTGTTGAACCAATGACGGCGCGGCATAGCTGCGCGGCCTATGGCGACAAAGCGCGCGAATATTCCCGCCGAAATGGGCGGGGTTAAGGGCTATATAAGCAGGCATTTCGCCATAGGATTTCAGTGTTTTCTCCTTCAGCGACGACCTCATCATCTCCTCGCTGATCTCCGCCTGAAGCCGAGAAGCTCGCCGCCTTCCTGACTGCTCTCGCCGCCGTCTGAAGAGGCTCCCGCAGCGGACTCGCCTGGACTCGCCGGACTGAGGACAGCGCCGGCGCCCTCTCCGACTGCAGCGTCAGCGCCGTCGCCGAGTCGCCGCCTCCCGCTTCCCGCTCCCGGCCGCTTCCTGTGTGTCCCCTGCCGCCATCCGGCGCGCCATCTTGAGAGCTTCACCGCGGCTTAACGGCGCTCTAAAAGAGCGTATTTCAGCGGTTTTCACCGCTTCTAGAGCTTCCGCGGCCCTCGCCGCTCTAAAAGAGCCACCCAAGTGCCGTTTTCACGGCAACGGCGTCTTCTCAGATGCCCCGCCACTCGTGTGGCACGTGCAGGGCCCCCCTGCACGACGGTGATGGTCACAGCGAGTGCGTCGCTTGCCTGGGCAAGCCCCATGCAGACGGCGCGCTCGCTGGGGACTCATGCCCGCACTGCGAGTGCATGAGTCTCAGTTCCCTGCGCTCGCGGGTCGCCTTCTTCACAGAGGGTGATCTCGCCGCTCGCGCCCTCCCGTCTCCTTCCTACCGCGAGCCGGCTAGGAAGAGACAGCGGGGCAGAGCGACCCAGCGCCAGGAGATAGGCGAGCTCACGCCGGCCCAGTTCCCGCGTGCTCCTCGCCCTCTCCCCGAGGGAACCCTCTCCCGTCCTGGACTCTCGGCCTGAGCAGCGTCCCTCTGCGGAAGCGAGTGACCTTGTCTCATTCGGTGGAACAGACGACGAGCAAGACGACTCCATGTCTCTTGCGGCTTCCGAAGCAGAAGTGTGGGCTGGCGAATCGGACGATCCCGCCCCCCCCCCACCCGTGGAGCCCATTGAACATGGCCAGGGCATGGATGCCGAGCTCCTCCGCATCCTATCCAGAGCCGTAGAAGAGCTGGACCTCGACTGGGCCCCACCTGAGGAGCCGTCGCGCAGTCGCCTTGACGAGTGGTTCCTGCCTGGCCGCCGCCAAGCCCCTCGCCAGCGAGCAGCGCCCTTTTTTCCCGAGGTCCACGAGGAGCTGACGAAGTCGTGGCGCGCGCCGTACTCCGCCCGCCTTCATACCACGCACCGCTCCGCCCTCACTGCCGTCGACGGCGCCGAGGAAAAGGGATACGAGCACCTGCCACCCCTTGACGAAGCAGTGGCTGCTCACCTCTGCCCTCCTGCGGCTGTGGGATGGAAAGCTAAGAGGTCACTCCCTTCCAAGCCCTGCCGGACTACTTCCACCTTAGCTGGTCGAGCTTACACTTCGGCAGGACAGGCCGCTTCTGCGCTACACTCCATGGCCATATTCCAAGTCTTCCAGGCCAAACTCCTCCGCTCTCTGGACGAGTCTGGGATTGACGCGCCGGCTTTCAAGGACCTTCGCAGCGCTACTGACCTTGCCCTGCGAGCCACGAAGGCTACGGCTCAGGCCATCGGCCGTTCCATGGCCAGCCTGGTAGTGTTGGAGCGCCACCTGTGGCTTAACTTGACGGAGATCAAGGACAATGACAAGACGGCCTTCTTAGACGCCCCGGTCTCTCCCTCTGGTCTCTTCGGCCCTGCAGTGGATGGCTTCACTGAACGCTTCACAGCGGCACAGAAATCGTCTCAGGCCATGAGACATTTCCTGCCCAAGCGCTCCAGCTCTGCTTCCAGCCGCCCCCAGGACTGCGTCGGCTCAGCAGCACAAGCCCGCTCCACCTGCAGCACCGCAGTCAGCGCCACCTAAGGAGCAGCGCCAGCGCTCGCGCTCTGCCAAGCGCCATCCCTTCCCGAGACGCCAGGGACCCCGGCCCAAGATTGTGCTGGACCCGGTGCCTCCGAAGTCATCCTGATCTGCCAGGAAGGAAGAGGATGGGGAATCGTCCCGTCACGACTGGACCACCCCAAAAGCTCCCACGAACACTTTCCCCTCCGCCTCGTTTAAATCCGGGCGTGGGAAACATGTTTCAAGTGACAACTGGGCCCACAACTGTTGCGCCCACTCCAAACGCCGTTTTCACGGCGAACAAATTTTTATATCATCTAAAAGAGAGCAAATTTCCTCTTCCGCTACTCTCGGTGTACAACCCCCTCAGCGGCGGTCTGTCACACGATATCATTCAACCCCTTGCCACTCGGGCCGAGGCTTGGCAGGCCATCCCCGATGTGTCAGATTGGGTCATGGGGATCGTAACTCAGGGTTACTCGCTCCAGTTTGCACGCCGGCCCCCTCGCTTCGGCGGGGTGCTTCAAACTTTGGTCAATCCGGACGACGCCCATGTCCTCCGAGCCGAAGTCATGACGTTGCTAAGAAAAGGAGCTGTGGAAATAGTTCCCCCGCGGAAAGCGAGTCAGGCTTCTACAGCCGCTATTTTCTGGTCCCCAAGAAAGATGGTGGTCTCAGACCCATCCTGGATCTCAGACTTTTGAATCATTCCCTCATGAGACGGAAGTTCAAAATGCTGACACTGAAACAGATCCTCGCGCACATCTGCCCCGAGGACTGGTTCTGCTCGCTGGACCTGAAGGATGCGTATTTTCACATCCAGATAGCCCCTCGTCACAGACGATTCTTGAGATTCGCATACGAGGGAGTGACATACCAATATACGGTCCTGCCCTTCGGGCTGTCTCTGGCTCCTCGCACTTTCACCAAGTGCATGGACGCGGCACTTTCCCCTCTCAGACAGGCGGGAATCCGAGTCCTGAATTATCTCGACGACTGGCTCATTCTAGCCCGTTCGCGAGTCGAGCTGGAACACCACAGATCCGTGCTCCTCAGCCATTTACAATGCCTGGGTCTCAGGGTCAACGCAACCAAGAGCTTGCTGTGCCCCACTCAACGAATATCGTTTCTGGGAGCAGTTTTCGACTCAGTCCATATGACGGCAGTAGTCTCGCCAGAGCGCGCTCTGACGATTCAGCAGCTCACAGCCTCAGTCAAGAACAGAGCCTGCCTCCCTCTGAAGTTTTTTCAGAGGCTGCTAGGGCTAATGGCTTCCGCCTCTCCGGTACTACAGCTCGGCCTTCTTCGGATGCGGCCTCTTCAGTACTGGTTGAAGTTCCGGGTTCCTCCCAGCGCTTGGCGGCACGGCCGCCTTCGCCTCAAGGTCAATCAGGCCTGTCTTCTAGCCCTGAAACCTTGGACGAACCCTGTATGGTTCAAGCGCGGAGTGCCCTTACAGGCGGTCTCACGAAGGACGGTGCTAGCAACAGACGCCTCCAACTCGGGTTGGGGCGCTGTGTGCGACGGCAGACCGGCCTTCGGCTCATGGAGCCAAGAGGAAAGCCTTCTGCACATCAACTGTCTAGAGATGCTAGCAGTGATGAAGGCCCTTCAGTTCTTTCAGGCTCATTTGACAGGGCGTCACGTTCCAGTCCAATCGGACAGTATGACAGTGGTGTCATATTTAAACCACCAGGGCGGTCTCTCGTCCAGCCGCTTATGCGCTCTGGCGAAACGTCTACTGGAATGGGCTCTTCCGAGGCTTCAGTCGCTCAGAGCGACTCATGTTCCTGGCAGGAACAATCTGGGTGCAGATATGCTGTCACGGAGCAACGTCCCCTCCGACGAGTGGACGCTCCATCCCCAGGTTGTCCTCAGGATTTGGGAGCTCTTCGGGAAGGCAAAGATAGACCTCTTCGCCTCAGAAGACAACTCTCATTGCCCAACATTTTCTCGAAGGAGGTCGACGCTCTGGCCCATTCATGGCCCAGCACGCTCCTTTACGCTTTTCCTCCGATCGCCCTGATCCCTCAGGTCATCAGGCGCATCAGAGAAGACCAACACAGAGTCCTTCTAGTGGCCCCGCTCTGGAGGAACCAGATTTGGTCCTCGGAGCTGTTCAAGCTCTCTCTGAGAGCCCCGTGGCCGATCCCCCTGAGACGGGACCTCCTCTCTCAGGCGAACAGGGCAATCTGGCACCCACAGCCGGAGCTCTGGGCTCTGCACCTCTGGTCCCTCGATGGGAGCCTACTAACCTCCCCAGGGACGTCCTAAATACCATTTCTCAGGCTAGAGCGCCGTCCACGAGACGCCTCTACGACCAGAAATGGTCGGTCTTTGCTGACTGGTGTTCGTCACGCAACATAGACCCAATGGAGAGTGACGTATCTTCTATACTGTCTTTCCTCCAAGAACGCTTGGAAATGGGGCGCACCCCTTCCACGCTCAAGGTTTACGTAGCAGCCATTGCAGCGTTCCATGCTCCTATTGCTGGCCAATCAGTGGGACGAAACGGACTTGTCATCCGTTTCCTGAGGGGCGCTAGGCGATTGAATCCCCCTCGCCCCCTCACCGTTCCCTCCTGGGACCTGTCTTTGGTCCTCAGGGCCTTAAAAGGAGCCCCATTTGAACCAATGGGCTCAGTCGACCTCAGGCCATTGACGCTAAAAACCGCCTTGCTGTTAGCACTGGCCTCGGTTAAGCGTGTTGGCGATTTGCAGGCCCTCTCTGTGAGCCCTGCATGCCTCGAATTCGGGCCTGGAGACTCTAAGGTCGTTCTGAAACCCAGGCATGGCTACGTCCCTAAGGTGCTCTCAACGCCGTTTAGAGCTCAGGTCATCTCGCTCTCTGCTCTGCCCCCTTCGACGGAAGAGCAAGGGCTGGAGTTACTCTGCCCTGTCAGGGCATTGAGGACCTACATAGAGCGATCGCAGTCTTTCAGACAGTCAGATCAGCTCTTTGTCTGTTTTGGAGGCCGCACCAAAGGATCTCCGGTCTCAAAACAGCGCATTTCTCGTTGGATAGTGGACGCTATTACGCTGTGCTACTCCTCACTGGGAGCCAAATGCCCCATAGGAGTCAGAGCCCACTCCCATTTCGGCGGGAATATTCGCGCGCTTTGTCGCCATAGGCCGCGCAGCTATGCCGCGCCGTCATTGGTTCAACAACTTGTCTATGAGTGAACCAATGACGGTGCAGTTACACTGCGTTATTGAAAAAGGCTTCAGCAGCGGGGAAAAAGGGAGACCTTTCCCCATACGCAGTACTCGTTCCGTATCTCAGGGAACCGAGGTTACGTTAGTAACCGAGTACGATTTAGCGGGTTTAAAGTGAAAGAATTTGATGAACATATACTATGTGTGGAGAACATTCACTCAGTTTCATTATCTAATTTTTACCTGAGGTGGCTTTTAGGGTCTTCACATCCTTTCCGTCTAAACTGGTTTTGTCTCTTAAGCCTAGAAGTGAATGTTTAATGAGCGGTAGGATAATCTCAAAAATATTCAAACATCTTTGTCAGTCGACCTTTAGTTCTGTTTTTTTTATTATTATTATTATTATTATTATTATTATTATTATTATTATTATTAATTCAGAACTGTGAATGTAATTTCTAAGCCATGCTAAAAATGTAGGGGAAAGTGGGGTGAGTTGTGCCAGTTTTTACTCAAAGTGACTTTAAAGTGAGGCCATGGCAGTAATGCCTTCAACTTAAGAATGTACATATATTTCAGGATGTGGTGCATCCCTGAGAACAATAACTTTGGATCTGAAATAAATTGTTTCAGAAATATAGCTTTTGGGGGGGAAAAAGTGGTCTCATGGCACAACTTGCCCCTGGTGCCTTTGGGGAGAATACGTTGGGGTAAATTGTACCGGTCATTTCTGAAGTAAAACAAGACAAATTCAATACAAAATTACTCATTTAAGGTTTATTTAGATATTGTCACCCTACTAAACTGTTGGAATAAGTCATATTTTGTAGTTTTTGGGAAAACACTAAAAACTTAAATACACAATATATGATATCTGTGAATCATTTCAGGCAAAAAGGCCTTGGCAATAGATAGATAAAAGTATACACCTCATTCCAAATTATTATGCAAGTGACATATCCGTAAGATTTCAGTAGAATAAACATTCAGATTTTAGTTTTTCTAAGAAAAAAGTTTGTTTGTTTGTTCGTTTATTTATCCATATCTTTTTAGATAACTGGAATCAATCTCAGACAAAATAATTTGCCAGGTACTTAGGTAAATGGAAACCCTACTTAGAGGTTGTTCCACATTATTAAGCAAGTCACAGTTCTCATGCAATATGAGGAGGAAGAAAGATCTTTCTGAAGATTAAAATACCTGTTTGCTGCTTAACACTGGCTTTTTTATAGCTGCCCTTTTAATACAATTAATTTTTTTGACAGGAACTTTCATTAATAAGCCTTTATCTGACCGTGTTCTGCTGTGCTCTAAATCACTCACAAATCTTATAATTCGATCATCTCCATTCAGTTTTCACACAATATTAGTTGTTTTCATGCCTTTTGCACAACATTGCACCATTTCATGCTTTTCCTCTTCAGAAAGATCTTTCTTCCTCCTCATATTGCATGAGAACTGTGACTTGCTTAATAATGTGGAACAACCTCTCTAAGTAGGGTTTCCATTTACCTAAGTACCTGGCAAATTATTTTGTCTGAGATTGATTCCAGTTATCTAAAAAGACATGGATAAACAAACATTTTCTTAGAAAAACTAAAATCTGAATGTTTATTCTATTGAAATCTTACTGATATGTCACTTGCATAATAATTTGGAACGAGGTGTAAAGTGACTAGGCTAATTTCTAAACATCCTATTGTGACAGGCCACTTAAAAACTAAATAAAACTTCTCTTTAATAACATATTGCACACTCAACTTGGTTGACAAGTACTGTTCTCTTATACCCCATCTTTGTTACTTCTATCGGTTTTGGTCTAAAATCAAGAATGTCACATAGTTTAAGTGCTAAAATGTAAGAGTACAATGTACAAATTAGTAATATGTTGAAAATAATCATAAGTGGAGGTGGCACAACTTAACCCAGGCCCTTTGGCACAAATCACCCCAGACCTACAAGTTTGAAAACTAGCATGATCCAGCAGTTAAGAGCTAACATCATGCTAACTGTATAGACTCATTGTGTCGCCTGCTAAAGCACTGAAACGTGTGAAATGTTTTCAAACTTGTTCAGACACTACAATCAAAAAACCTTTCCTCTCATGCCATGTCTCTCTCTTCTTCGGAGGATGAGTAAAATGGATGACTTTTCAAAATTATGTGGTCACGTGACCAATTTCTTATATGGTATTCCAGAAACAATGGGTGGAACTACTTCCCCCTGGCACAAATCACCCCATCTTCCCCTCTGTGTGGAAATATACATTCTTACATGTAGTGCGATGTACTATGTCTATGTTTGGATAGTACACATAAACGCTCTTTATGTAGACTCATTGCTGGTTCTTTAATGAGGTGACTTCCATTAAAACATGAGGATAAAGTTCAAAGCAATCAATGCAGTTTAGGGTTTTTAGCAACATTTTGACAATGAGAACAGGATGAAAACAAAATAAAAAAGGTAATGTTTCATCAAACATCTCTGAATGTTACATACATCATGTGTGAGCTGAATAAATAAACAGATTCAAAATACATACATGTTAATAAATACCAACAACAAAGACGCACGTTCAGCTATATAACACCGACAACAGTAGCAAACCTTCCTTTAGTGGAAATAAAATAAGCATATATAAAGGCATTTAGCTGGGTAAATAAATAGAAGGGACCAAATCTACATTAAGCATAACATGTAGAAATCATTTGATCTTTACATAGTTACATGAAAAATGTTACTTGTGCCCAAGCTGCCATGACAAAGGCATAGATACATATATTTCTTTGTGAATCTGAGCTACATGTATCATTGTCCATCTTTTCACATTCAATAAAATCTTCAGACAAAAACTAATGCAAGTCATATTATAGCACATGTGCTTCTTTGCCACAAAGTAACCCACAATAAATAAATAAATGTTGAAAATACTTTTTGGTTTCCAATATTAATAAATATAAACATATATTGGTGGGAAAAAAACAGCATGAAATGAATCAAAACTAGCAAGAGGGGAAAAGTTGGATTGTCATCAACAAATAACAAATGACCTTTGCACGTGGTGGGCTGTAGAGATACAAAATAAAGCTATATAATGAAAAAAACCATAGAAACCAAGAAAAATATGAACCATCTGTGATCTGGAAGGATGAACCAAGACCTTGTGCTTGAAACACTTTAAGCAAACCTGTCTCAAAATATTTGAGCAACTGTGAATATGGATCAGAACTGATGTGGATTTTTGAGCCAAACCTCATTTACAACAGGGCAAATGTGTGTGTATAAACAAGCCTGTCTGAGAATTATTGCATGTGTATGTGTGTGTATGAGATTACAAAGATGATCTAACTATGATTATTTTGGCTGCTGATCACGTTTCCGCCTGGAGGGGCAATATGTATCGAGTCCAGGATTGGCCGCAACACCTGACCAAATGGTCTGAGAGAGAAAGAGAGAGCATTTAGTTCTGTGAAAACTGTGAAAACAACACAGATCTTCTTACATAAATTTTCAGCACTGTATAACTGTGATGTTCTCTCATTTTCAACTGACATCACAGTTATACAATCACAAATGGGAGAATCTCACAAAAACATGGTCCAGGTCACATTTCACTACAAAATCAAAAGACATTGAAGACTATCTTTAGGACCATTTAATGGCTACTACACCCAAAAATAAACATTTGATCATTTAAGATCCAAAATGTTTTGCTTTGAAATATAAAAAGAAAATGCATTTTGAAAAATGACTTTTTGTCCATACAATTAAAATCAGTGGAATCCAATGTCATTTTTTTTTTTTTTTTTTTTTTTGAAAATCGTATTGAACATTATTCAATATATTGGTTGTGTTTCACAGAATAACCTGTTAACTGTCACCCCCACTTTTTTTTTAGACATGTAAATGCACTATCCAAACTTAAATGGTTGTAATTCAAGAATACTTTGGAATATAGACATAAGTCTGGTCTTGTTTTAAAGGTGAAATTTGGCAGATTATTGTAGAAGTGAAATAACTTATGTAAGTGACACAAAAAATAAAAATATAATATTTTATATTTTATATAAAATATATGTTTTACAAAACAAGTTTTACTCTAAAACTGCAAGGAAATCAAAGCCAAAAATCTGAACATGTTGTGTTCCAAATTTCAGGTTGATATCTGAAAAAAAAAAAAAAGAGCTTTCAGTAAGATTTTGTTTGGGCGCAGTACCACACTTTTTCACTAGATGACAACCAAGCTCCATTGCTGACCATATAAAGGTTCCTCCATTTCCATATATGGTTTGAGCGATCCGAACCATATATTTCCATTATTTTCATACAATTTATGAAGTAGACATCCTATATAGAAGTAGTATGGGAAGTTTGGCAGAATTTGATATGAATTTAGCCTCTAATAAACATAAAAATAACATGTATGTGGGTTATGGATCACAGCCAAAATCATAAATGTATTTATTTTTTTTCTATTAAAAACATTTTCAGACCTTTTTTCTGCAAAACATTGAATGGATGTTATTTTTTTAACTCTTGGCATAAAAACAAGTGTCAACCAATCTTAAATGATTTTTCATGTTCATCGCTATTTCACAATAAAGGTCTGAACATGCCTTATGAGTATGAAAATATGCTTGTTGCAAATTGATAAATTACTGCTCCTCTGTAATATATTTTGAAAATCAGTATGTATATTAAATATGTAATGGCTGTGGGCCCACCGGTGGGCCAGTGACAGTTAAGAGAAAAATCATACATCTTTGAAACGATAGAGAGTGTCTCTTTAATTTTTGGCAGTAGATGCTATTTACTAAGTGAATGCTCGTTCGCAGTTTATTTCCACTTTTAGAACATTATTTTCTTTTTTTATTGAAAATAAACGAGAGCTTGGCAAAAGGTGGATTCGAACCCTTGTCTGTGAGCCTTACTGCTGCACCATTGAAGACTTTGAATACTCTGCGTCCTTTTTAAACTTGAGTGGCCCAACCAGACATTGGTGGGCAGAACTAGTGCCAACAAGGGACACTATTTGGACTTAGTGTAAATAGACACTCCGTTAATTTTTTTATTGCCATATTTTCTGTACATTTAAAGAGTGAAAATTAAAATTCTGTCATTAATTACTCAGCCTCATGTTGTTCCAAACCTATAAGACCTTCATTCAAGAATATTTTTTGTGTGCAAAAAATAAAAATAACAACTTTATTCAACAATTTCTTCCATGTCAGTCTCCTGCGTTGTTTATGTGGTAGCACTTCTGGGTTCCATGTCAGAATGCGTTTATCGCTTATAATTGTTATAATAAAGTCGTTTATAATAAATAAAGATTAGTAATGTCGACTTTAATAAATAAAGTCGTTATTTTTGTTTTGCACACAAAAAGTATTCTCGTCGCTTCATAACATTAAAGGAACACTCCACTTTTTTTGAAAATACGCTCATTTTCCAACTCCCCTAGAGTTAAACAGTTGAGTTTTACCGTTTTCGAATCCATTCAGCCGATCTCCGGTTCTGGCGGTACCACTTTTAGCATAGCTTAGCATAGTTCATTGAATCTAATTAGACCGTTAGCATCGCGCTTAAAAATGACCAAAGAGTTTTGATATTTTTCCTATTTAATACTTGACTCTTCTGTAGTTAAATCATGTACTAAGACCGACGGAAAATAAAAAGTTGTGATTTTCTAGGCTGATATGGCTAGGAACTATACTCTCATTCAGGCGTAATAATCAAGGAACTTTGCTGCCGTTCCATGGCTGCAGCAGTGCAATGATATTACGCAGCGCCCGTGAGCCCCTGCTTGCACAGGGAACGTGCCTTGCAACCATGGAGACGTTTGTGAGAGACGCTGCGTAATATCATTGCACAGCTGCAGCCATGATACGGCAGCAAAGTTCCTTGATTATTACGCCGGAATGAGAGTATAGTTCCTAGCCATATCAGCCTAGAAAATCGCAACTTTTCATTTTCTGTCGGTCTTAGTACACGATGTAACTACAGAAGAGTCAAGTTTTAAATAGGAAAAATATCTAAACTCTTTGGTCATTTTTAAACGCGATGCTAACGGTCTAATCAGATTCAATGAACTATGCTAAGCTATGCTAAAAGTGGTACCGCCAGACCCGGAGATCGGCTGAATGGATTCAAAAACGGTAAAACTCAACTGTTTAACTCTAGGGGAGTTGGAAAATGAGCCTATTTTCAAAAAAAGTGGAGTGTTCCTTTAAGGTTGCACCACTGTAGTCACATGGACTATTTTCATTGCAGTCTTATCAGAGGCAAAAAGCTCACAGATTTCATCAAAAATATCTTAATTTGTGTTCTAAAGATGAATGTGGAACGACATGAGGGTGAGTAATTAATGACAGAATTTTCATTTTTGAGTGACCTAAACCCTTTAAGCATTTTCACCTCAAATTTTTATTAATTAATCAAATTTTATTAATTTCCAAACTGCATCCAAACATTTTACTTTTATTGTTTATACTTTTGTTAAACTGTATTTTATTTTCCCTTTGACAATAAAGACAGATCTCAAGCTGTTTATTTATTCCCTGTACTGTATGTAGTTCCTGAATACTTTCCCATGGTGGAAGTGGAAATAAAAATAACCCTGAAAATCTTGAAATATGTAAGCATGTCTGAGCAACTTTATGTTTAGCATACTCACGTGGAGAGCACTTCAGAGGGTAGATCTGTGATATAGGAGGGAATTTTATTGCCAGTGAGAAACTGGGCCACCTCATTAGTGAACGTGTTACAGTTGTGTTCAAACAATCTGTACTTGTCACCACTGTAGAGAGAGACCAAACCAGAAAAAGAGGCTTATGAATTCAAGCAATGCATGTAAAGCACGTTTATACACCACAAAGACTTTATAAGGACTTTAAACTGGAAGAAAGGAATTCCTTCTTGTATATTCAGTGATAAAAATAGTAAAAAACACACCTGTATGTTGTCTCTCCAAGTGAGGACAGGTAATCCATAAAGATCTCCTCTGTCACCTCCGTATTTCCCAGTTCCACCACTGTGTCTGGAGGTCCGAGCATCGTCCCGCCCTGTAAACACATGCATACACTATGGCACATACTGCAGCCGCCCCCAGAACAAATGTACCTCTTAAGAACAATTATGTTCCAAGGCCATTTAATCTCAACATCCCAAAAATAAAACGGACAAAAACAATGTGCTGTTCAAAGCTCCACATGGACCATGATCATGTAAAGTGAGGGCTCACAAACAGCACAATAAATAGTACATTAAGCATATTTGCGGGTGATGTTTAAGTGCTTGTCCTATCTTGAGTACTAAAAGTGTTGCAGTGGGCTGTGATTTTACCGGTGGGCAACTAGAGATCCCAGCACCACCATAGAAAAATTCCTCTCCGTAGACCACTATAGATGTGTGCCTGTGTTGACATAATATAACAGGAAATGCATATGGTTAAAACATATTAATGTTATACATTTTAGATAATTTATTTGTATGGCATTTTTCATTCATGAAATGCAGTTCAAAGCACTTCACATGCATAAAAACAAATTCTAATTTTAAAAAGATATTACATAAATATTATATAATTATATGTTTAACTTATTTATAGATAAAGGATTTTAACCATAATCTTTTATAGGCAGAATAATTCACTTACCAAATCCCATCAAGCTGTTTTCCTGTAAGAAACAATATGTTTTAGAAATCATTTATATTAGTTTTATTACTATAAAACTATATTAATATAGTTATATTAATTTGTTTCTCATAATACAGTTACATTTTTATTATCAAAATATAATAGCAGGACTGTTATGGTTTGACCCATTTAAAGATTTATTTTCAATCTAAAGAACCTTAACTAACCAGTGCTCTAGCATGTGACACGATTAATTAACATAAAGAACATCATGTTCCAGAACAGTTTGTTCTTTTTGTTATTAATAAACAATGCTAGATAGCTGAGATAAACAGATCAGCGGGTCTCGCTGTGAATATAGCTCTTAAGGTTATGGGAATAAAAGATTTTGTTGATAAAAGTGTTTTCATTGACCATCTGTAACGCAATTTTATATATCCTAGAACAGCGAAGGCTTCTCTTAAATATTTATAAGCAAAGCTTCGCCATTGGATGGTAAAACCGCAACGTCAGTATCGCATCATTAATAATCAAACACTAAGTCTTCGCCATTGGAAGGTTACCAGGTAACGGTGGCATTACCTAATTAATATTCATTAGCCAAGATTTCTCATTGGATGGTGACCAGGCAACGAAGCAAGACAGAAGTAATATATATGAGCGAACCCTTCTTCATGGTAGGATTGGAAATTTGTCGGCCCTCACCAATGTAACGGTAAAGATATACTACATCACTCACCCAACATTATCGGACTGAGCTGTCTGGCCATTCCCCTCGACAAATCATAAATGAAAAGCTGCACTCCAAACGTCGAGTTGTGCTGATCCATGTTTGTGATGGTGGCTAAATGCGGCTGACTAGCCTGTCTGCGGGTGTCCTGCAGCTCTCGGCCTTAAGACTCTCGAATGGTCACGACAGTCTGATATCAGAGTTTCGAAATTCTTGAAATACTGTAGCTATATCGGACTTTTTGAGAATCAATGGCATTAGGAGGGTTTGAGTAAAAAAAAAAAAAAAACATTCAAAGGGATAGCAAGATAAATAGGTTATGTCCTTCCAAGTCGCCAATGAAGAAGCGTATTAATCCAACGGCACGACAGCGCCATCTATTGTATGTGCAGGCGATCGGCTCACGACATAACCATATGCCCCCGAAAAAAAAATCGACTGTGTACCTAAAAATAGGTTTTACCATTATAAAAAAGTCACTTGGTTTGCACTCCTATCACCTCATTCCTTTCATTACTGAATTTCTATATCCATAGTTACAAAATGAGACTCACGAAGACGATGAAAGTAAGTTTTTACACTTCTTATTGTTTGTATTCGTCCAGTTTGACTAATCGTTACCGTTTTATTCTTCCTGACTGTTGAAATTGAAAAGATCAGAGAATAAATGACCCAAAGCCTCTAGAAAAAACTCGTAACGAAAGATTAAACAAAAGGACTATCTATCGATCTGACCATTTTTCTTTCTTTCTCTTTCTTTCTTTCTCTTTCTTTCTTTCTTTTCTTTCTTTCTTTCTTTCATCTATCTGACTCTTTCTATCTATCTATCTGTCTGTCTATCTATCTATCTGACCATTTCTTTCTTTCTCTTTCTTTCTTTCTTTCTTTCTTTCTTTCTATCTGACCATTTCTTCTTTCTCTTTCTTTCTTTCTTTCTCTCTCTTTCTTTCTTTCTTTCTCTTTCTTTCTTTCTTTCTCTCTCTCTCTTTCTTTCTTTCTTTCTTTCTTTCTTTCTCTTTCTTTCTTTCTTTCTTTCTTTCTTTCATCTATCTGACTCTTTGTATCTTTCTGACCATTTCTTTCTTTCTCTTTTTCTTTCTTTCTCTTTCTTTCTTTCTTTCTTTCTTTCTTTCATCTATCATTTTTCTCTTTCTTTCTTTCTTTCTTTCTTTCTTTCATCTATCATTTTTCTCTTTCTTTCTTTCTTTCTTTCTTTCATCTATCTGACTCTATCTATCTTTATGACCCTTTCTTTCTTTTTCTTTCTTTCTTTCCCTTTCTTTCTTTCTTTCTTTTTCTTTCATCTATCTGACTCTATCTATCTATCTGACTCTATCTATCTATCTGACCATTTCTTTCTTTCTTTCTGACCATTTCTATCTATCTATCTTTCCGACCATTTCTTTCTTTCTCTTTCTTTCTTTCCTTCTTTCTTTCTTTCTGACATCTATCTATCTATCTATCTATCTATCTATCTATCTATCTATCTATCCACCCACCCAAAGGAGTTGCATCTTATTGAGCATCATTCAATTTAAAAAGACGAATATCCAAAAATGAGATAATTTAATTTTGAAATTAAATTCTGTGTGGGAAGCAAAATTTGCCATATCTATATGTCTTCGTGGTTTTGTATTCAGGACCAAATTCAGTAGGCTACACAACTTATTTATAACACAGACAAGCAGGTAAACCCAATATGAACGCAAGGCAAAAAAAAAAAAAAAGTTACACGCTAAGCTTTTCCCCGATAGAAACCCATTATAAAGAAACCGTTGCTTAATACAAAGACAGAGGTATTGAAGGACCGAGAATGCGTTTGTATTCTGTGCTCATCTGCTTTCATGTATACAGTATAACGTACCTGTCTATGCATCATCATCAAGATGTAGCCATAATGAATTCGGTTCTCCGATACTGTCCTAATACATTAAGCGTCCTCTAAATAACGCTTTGCTGAGGGAAAATGCTTAACGTATAACTTTGGGCGCTGCTTTTATATTCTGGGCTCGTCTGCTTGCCTGCAAATATAAGTTAAATTTATCCTTCACTTTCACTGTCACTGTGCATCAATTACACATTCTCACCTTTTTCTGCTTTGATAGTTTGGGAATATTAACGGAATTCTCGATTTGATTTAAAAATGCTAAATACATCGAATAAACCAAAACAGTGATATCAGCGCGCGGGAGGTGTGTAGAACTGTAAATGATGGACGCTGGAATTCTCTGGAAATCTGCGGAACTTTCTGTGGAATTCTGCTGGCGCAGATTCCGGGAAGGACTCATTATCGCTGTTATTCAGCGCGTTTCTCGGAAAACACTATTAAAGTACTTTCATTATGTTCTAGGTGTATGTGTAGATCACATTTCATACAGGGCTTTACATCAGCCTCTGCAATGACCCGGTATTCTCGTGTAGCTCAAAAGTGACTCATCGTACTAATACGTTTTTATCGCTCAGAGAGAGACCACCTTTTCCCGTCTTTCATTTCCATTTCTTGGCAAAAACAGTCGCGCTCCTTCCTCAGCGCGCGCGAACTCTCGTGGCGACTCGCGCTCGGTGCAGAGCTAAAGGGACGAACGGAGTTTGGCAAGCCATGTTAACATTTAAGCCTATTCTTTAAAGGGTTCACCCAAAAATGGAAATTCTGTCATTTGCTCACCTTCGAGTTGTTCCAAACCGTAAGACTTTCGGGTTTGCGGGACCGCTAGTTTGAGACTGTCTTTTTTCACTGCAGTTCTCAGAAATGGTGTTGACATATGAATTTGCACATGGTTTGTCTGAAAGCATATTAAAAACACCACATAGACATATAAACAACATTAAAAACTTGATTTTAAAAGTTCATAAAGAGAACGTAAAATGAACGTCATATGAATTGAGCAGTTTAGTACAAATTTTTGGAAGATACATGATCACTTTATATGATCAATAGATTGAATTTAGGCTTTTATTCACATATAAACATTCATCAAAGCACACATCGGAAATGGTAAACAGAAGCTAAGTATGCTTGCTTGGAGTGCGAGAACCAATGAGGTTCATTCTCGTGTTACGCAGCACGTTTGAGCTTCTGTAAGAACCAATGAGGTTTGTTCTCACCTGTCAAGCAAATACGGTTGAGCTCAGGAATACTTCCAGAAAACATTGTCGTGAACACAATCCACCGTGCCATTCACCGTTGCCGGCTACTCTATAGGTAAAAAAAGAAGCCATATCTAAACATGATCCAGAAGCGCAGGCGTTTTCTCTGCACCAAGGCTCATTTAAAATGGACTGTGGCAAAGTGGAAAACTGTTCTGTGGTCAGACGAATCAAAATTTGAAGTTCTTTTTGGAAAACTGGGACGCCATGTCATCCGGACTAAAGAGGACAAGGACAACCCAAGTTGTTATCAGCGCTCAGTTCAGAAGCCTGCATCTCTGATGGTATGGGGTTGCATGAGTGCGTGTGGCATGGGCAGCTTACACATCTGGAAAGGCACCATCAATGCTGAAAGGTATATCCAAGTTCTAGAACAACATATGCTCCCATCCAGACATCGTCTCTTTCAGGGAAGACCTTGCATTTTCCAACATGACAATGCCAGACTACATACTGCATCAATTACAACATCATGTCTGCGTAGAAGGAGGATCCGGGTACTGAAATGGCTAGCCTGCAGTCCAGATCTTTCACTCATAGGAAACATTTGGCGCATCATAAAGAGGAAGATGCGACAAAGAAGACCTAAGACAGTTGAGCAACTAGAAGCCTGTATTAGACAAGAATGGGACAACATTCCTATTCCTAAACTTGAGCAACTTGTCTCCTCAGTTCCCAGACGTTTGCAGACTGTTATAAAAAGAAGATGTGATGCCACACAGTGGAAAACATAGCCTTGTCCCAACTTTTTTGAGATGTGTTGATGAAATTTTAATTTTCCCTTAAAATGATACATTTTCTCCGTTTAAACATTTGATATGTCATCTATGTTGTATTCTGAATAAAATATTGAAATTTGAAACTTCCACATCATTGCATCCTGTTTTTATTCACAATTTGTACAGTGTCCCAACTTTTTTGGTATCGGGTTTGTATATAATACTAAAAAGTTTAATTGTTAGAAGAATAATGTTAATGCTGCTTGCCAGACGGAGAAGTGGGTGGGTGTGCGCGCGTAGAGCGTGCACGCGCCAAGCCAAGCCAGTGCGTACATGTGTCGCAGATTTTAAAACTCAGAAAGAGCTGGAACAGCGGCGGACCTGAGGGTGCACCGAGAGTACCAGTGGGTTTACATCCTAAAAAAAAAAACACTCTCCGAGTCTACGCTGTATAGTTAAGCGACATTTTAACCCCTGAAGAAGAAAAACAGGAGAGATCAGAAACTATATTTGCTGCACTGGATGATCTCATTAACATGGAGCTGTCATCAATAGGAGAGCAAGTGTTTGCTGTGGAGGCAATAACGAAGAAGAGGGTAAGAAAGGTAAGGACGTTCCTGTGCGTTTAAACATGCATTTCGTTCAGTTGCTTTAATGCAATATATTCTGCACACACTATTTACTTTCTGTTTTGAAATGATTAATACCCACCAAAAGTCCGCACAGTTTTCTTCTGTTGCCAGTTCTGGAATGACTCATGAGTGAATAACACCTCTAAGCTTGCATAACATTTCGGAACTTTTTCGTTGCATGACTTTTCGTGTGCAAAACATTGCGGTTAATCTCCAAAGTTTGTGGATGTTTATAACGTCTCGCTCTTGAATCGCGAGCGCTATAGATGGAGGGGGGTGTGTGAGAACAGCGCGCGTGTCATCATCATCGCCATCAATGCGCGTTTCGCTCAGAAAATCGCCGCGTTTCGGAGCTACGCAGTTTATTTATACGGGTGCAGGGTCAAGGATGATACGTCTAACATCAGTGCAATTGTCAAAATAATCGGACCAGTTAAGAACAACTGCAGAATAAACAAGATTAAATATATTTAAATAGCGATAAATAAAATAGGTCATGTTTATTAATAGAGCACGCACGAGCAAGTATCTATTTGGTATGTGTTTTTTATTTACTATTTTGTGTAGTATACGTGGAGATGTTGTAATGTACAGTAATAGCTAGTGATGGTGATGACTAACGCTCTATGTGCACGCGGGTTTCGTTTCATATGCTCGAGCATGACGGGGGAAAGACCTTCACCGCTCCACACGTTGCACAAAACGAGTTGTTTACGCGTTTCCATGGCCCCACCTATTTCCATCCCATGAATGTTCCTGAAACTCTTTTTTTTTTTTTTTTAATGGAACTCACGAGCTCACCCCTCGGTGACATCACGCATCGTAACAGTAGCGAGCGCGCGGCGCCGTTTTCATCCTGCATAATCTTACATGTCAAAATACTACTGAGTGTTGACATCTTAAAGAGACAGGCATGCTTTTTCAAAATGTGTGGGATGTTTCTATCATGGATTGTGGACAGAATGGTGACGTTTATCTTCCTCTGAACTTTAAAACTGAATGTGACTCCTTTTCTTTCTCTCTCATTTTAGGGAAATGTGGAATATCTGCTAAAGTGGCAAGGATGGTCGCCTAAGTAAGTTCTCATATTGGTAATTTTATCCAAGACCATATGACTTAAAACCGTCACAATATGTGCGTGAATCCCACATGTCAAGGACACATTTCTATGGAAGCTTGTTTCTGTCACGGAATTAAAAAAAAAATGTAAAAGATAATTGCGACTTATATCATCTCACAATTCCATTTTTCTCAGAATTGCGAGTTTATATCTTGCAATTTTGACTTTATAATTCACAATCATGAGTTTATATCTCGCAATTCCGACTTCTTTTCTCAGAATTAAGATAAACTTTTTTGAGGAAAAAAAGTCGGCTCACAATTCTAACATTTTCTTACAATTGTGGGTTTATATCCTGCAATTCTGACTTCTTTTCTCAGAATTGTGAGATATTACCTTGCAATTGCAAGATAAAAATTTGCAATTACCTTTCTTTTTATTTTATTCAGTGGCGGAAACGAGCTTTCATTACATTTCACCCCTAAAAAAGATTAAAATTAGAAAATTAGGTTTTGGATAAAACACAGCATCACATTATTTTCTCTCATCTGACATATTTTAATCGCTGAATCTCTCGAAACTTGTCAAGAAGAAAACCTGATTATTTAACACCAAAATCAAAGAAAGAAAATGTTGCAATGCTTATTTCTTTCTTTTGAGTTTTGGGTGAATTACGACCGAAGTACGTTCTTGACAAGTACCAGGAAATTCACTCGTGCCATAAAAGATATCACACAAGAGAAGACAACGGATGCTGTGTTTAAAGTAATTTATTGGTTTTTCAAATAAAACGTAGCCCTGAACTATTTTAACTGAACATTATCAGACAAAATTACTGTAGATTTTTCGGCCATGTTCTGCTCCAATGATTTGTCTGTGTGAATGTCAGGTACAGCACCTGGGAACCAGAGGACAACATATTGGACCCTCGTCTTGTCCTTGCCTACGAAGAAAAGTAAGTCACAATCTGGGAACCTTCAGTTGCTGATGTGGAAATGAATAGGCTGGAGGCAACAAGATGTTTTTTCCTTTCCATCTCCTCATTCCTTAGCATATCTCTCTCTTTCTAACAGAGAGGAGAAGGACAGAGCTCTGGCTTATAAGAGGAAAGGCCTGAGACCACGTCGAGTTATCCTGAGGGTATGAGTTAGCTTCATTATTTTCAAGTCCAGTTGCAGTTCAGTGATTCTGATTAATTTTTTTAACCATAATGCACAAAATCAGATACACGTAAAAGAAATCTGATTTATTAAAGTGTCCCAGATGTGCTGGAGGATGTGAATTTTGGTGTTTGTGTCCATTATTGGTTACAGTGTCCAAATTTGGCATAGCATCCACAGAGATTTACTTCCTGACCTGGTCCAATACATTTTTTTGTAAATGCATCAACAGAGCCATCCAGATTTCAAGATAATGTATCACAGCATTTGCGCAGACACTTCAGTATTTCAGTATTTGTAACATTTGATAAATACAGCATAATCTCAACCTCCTAACAGAACATCTACCCTATGGACCTACGAAGTGCACACAAGGCTCCAGATAAACCAACTCCGAGAATCCGCCTGTCGCTCACCCGTTCCATGGGGACAGAAATAGACCAGAATGGGCGGCGCTGTAGAGAAGGCGTTGGCTACCGTCGTATAGAAAAGCGCAAGAACATGCAGTGCAGGTCCAAGCTCATAGAAGACATCAAACTATCCCAACAACTAACCAGACATCCACTTTCATCAAAAGACTCTTCAGAGAAAGAGTGGAATGGAGACGAGGAAGATGAGCAGGAGAAAAAGGTCAAGAAGATGAAAAAAAATGAAGAAAACACAACAGAAGTGCACCAGGACATTCCAAGCGGTAGGTGTTGTGTGGCATCGATACAGCAACTGTTGCTAAGATACTCTGCATGGAACATATTCAGGGGTCATGAGGGCCGTTCTGAAAAATATTGCCAGATCTTTCTGAATCACAGTGACAACAAACACATGTTTGATGTGATTTAGAGAAATGCTCAACTGTGAAGTAGTTCACCAAAAAATGACAAGATATAAGATAGGCCGTCAAACTCAAAAGACGCATTAGTATCGTAAGCTTAAGTAGATTGTACAGACCATTGGTGCAAATCTACGATCTATACGATGCTTTTGGGAAACGCAACCCAAACACTAGTTTTTTTAGTATACAATAACAAATTTCACAAAGTAGTCCATCCGACTCGGGCTTTATATTCCAATTCTTCTGAAGTTATACTGTATATGTGTGTGAGGAAACTCATCAAAAATCTTACACACTGCAATAGATTTCGCAATCGGGTACAGTTAAACTTGCTGTTGAAGATGCATCACGGCAGGTTTTTAAACTCCATGAAGATCATTGACATCAAACCTGGAATGACATATCTTTAGGCAACATGAAAGAAAGTCACATGTCTTCGGAACGACTTGAGGGTGACTAAATAATGACTAAGCATTGAGTTACACTAACCGTTCCTTGAGAGTTTATTCCGAGTTTCTGTCGTTTTCTTCCAGGTAAAGAGATGTCTGAGGGGTACAGCTCTTCGACAGAACAGGAATCTGAAATTACCATCAAAGAAACTGAGAACTGCTCTTCCATTTTTGACCCTGCCGAGAAGCCAAGCGAGGATTCCTGTCCAGTTTTAGAAGCAACAGAAAACAGTACAATCACCGACACACAAAAGAACGAGCCAGTCACATACACTGCAGGGGGTGAGGACTCTGTATGGGTATCACATGACACAACAAACACTGACCAATCACTACACAACAGTATAAAGTCAGGAGTCGAGAAAGGTGCGTTTGACAAAGTACAGAACAGACCTTCGGTTATCGAGGTACATTTGAGCGCTAGATATGGACAGGAAGAGGTAAGAGAAACAGGTGAGGTAGACAGTTCAGAGGCCAAAGAAATGGAAATGATGGATACTGATGTCACAGCAGAATGCACAACAACATTACATGTCCCAGTTGACCAATCGCAGACTTCTTCCACCACAGTGCATCCTGAGAAAGTCATTGTGACTCAGGTGACAATAAATTCCTTGACCGTGACATTTAAAGAGGCCATGACTGCAGAAGGCTTTTTCAGCAGCTATGAGCTTGAGGTCTAAACTGACAAAAGGAACACGAGAACAACATTACAATAGATTAATGTACATTTAGTCAGGACCAAGTGAATAACACAGTTCGCAGTAGAGAAGCAGATATTGTCTAAGCAAGGTAAAGACACCTACAAGGCATTGTTTTCTTAAGTTAGTCCTTGTGTCATTGTGGTAAAATAATCATTGAAGGACGACATTTCTGATTATACTCAGTGATGCTGTATGTGAAGGCTTTAAGCATGTAAAGCGAATCTTCAAATCTGTACCACTACTTTTCCATCAGCAGCAGTCATTGCACTACAGTGAAAAGAAACCGTTTTTAAGTTCCGAATCGAAGACAAAACTACTGTTACATTGCCTCTTTTGTCCTGTAACCAACCAGGTGGGAAAAGGAAAGGCCACCCTCCTTTGTTTCCATATCTGCGCCTGAGCTCTCTTCACTCTGTTCGGAGGCCTTTGTGCATTTTTAAAGAGACAGTATTGGTTTACATTCACAACTGCTACAGTGGACGCTTTTGTAGGGGTAGATCCTGTTCATTTGAACACGTGTTTTAGGTGTGCTTTTAGCATGGCAGAAATCAAAGCTGAGCCTAAATTACATGTTTTGGTCGTGATAGTTGAACATGGCTTGTCAGCTCTGTTGTTGCTCTCACGTGTGACAACTACACTGTTTTTTTGCTTGTATTTACAGCAAATAAATGGAAAAATAAAGTTGTGGGTGATTTTAATTAATTTGTGAGTAACACTTTGTGTGTGTTTAAGTCCATTTCTGCCTCGGAGTGAAAAATAGTTACATTGTGAGATATATACTCAGGCTGAGATATAAGGTCGCAATTGCGGGATATGCAGTCAAGTCCAGAAACAAAGTTGCAGTTACAGCAAAATAAGTTGCTATTGCAAAAGTCTCGCTGTGAGATCACATGGTGGAAGTCACATTGTGATTTATAAAGTCGCAATTGCGAGATATTATAAGAAATAAAGTTGCAATTATGAGAATGTGTCACAATTGTAAGACATAAAGCTGCTTTTTTTTTATGGCAGCTTTCATCAAGTCCAATTAAAATTAACCACCCAGAAAGCCACAGTTTTGCCAGAAAATCTCAACAGTTCTTTTTATCACCTTATCATCATTTGCAGAAAGCAACAGGTTCTTTAGCATCGGCCTGAAAGTCAACTAGCAATGACAGCTGGCTGATGAGTCAACTATGACCAGCCTAACGGCGCTTAACAAAACAAAACCAAATCCAAGAGCACTGCCATTCTGCCAAAAGAAAGTATCTGTTTGAGCCATATAAAGAGAACGATTTAAGCAGAAAGGTAAGTGGCTAAAAATTGTAATCTTCAAATAATCCCCAATAATAAATGACCAATAAATTAAATTTATCTTCATTTTATTAAAAAAAAGTAAGAAGTCCACAGTTTGTGTTTCCTTTGTACAGTACAAAATATTCAAATTAAACTCCCAAAGTTCAGAGCAAAGAAAATTCTGGAAGTGGAGAAAAAGTAGGAGTGGTACTGAAGATGAAAATTGTGAAATCAGTGGCCCGTCGCTTCTTCACCGCCGTTTCACTGCACCATACAGTTCAAATGTGAAACGCTGCTCAATATGACATCGGCGTGAGCAGATGAATTCCAGCACCACATCCAATACACACATACACATTCACACATACACACATAAACTTTCATCCAACCTGTACAGACACCTCCACTATCCAGTAAGTCTTTTTAAGGAGTGCGCACACATTCTGAGGGCAGGTGTGTGCGTCCAAGAACTTGTCCTGTTGCAGAAGCAGTGATGTCCAATGGAATTTCCAATATGGCATGAAATAAGATCCATTGGGCAGCAGAGCGCACACCAAACCCGATCCCCCAACACTGTAATTTATATTATACTCAACCTAAATCTCCAGCTAGAGTAAAGGAATAGCTCCCCATTTTAATAGGTATTAACAAAAATATATTCTATGTGAACTGTAGCAGTCTCTGGGAACACACATGAACAAAATCCATCATGACAAAAAAAAAAAAAAAAAAAAAAAAAAATGAAAAAGCTAGAATAAATAAAATGCAAAACTCAAATTTACAAGGAAGATATGCATGATGTTCAGATAATTATAATAACAATTTAGGCATCACAACGTTTGAAATGTTCCATATGACTGTAAAACACATAACAGAGACTGGTACATGGTCAAATATATAAAAAAAGTCCTTAATCATTTGCACTTTAATTTTATACCACTTTTAAAATCTTAAAAAATATCTCTTGAAAAAGGAAAAGTACTCCCCTGGACCTGACGTTGAAAATATTACTTGTGGTTTGTTCTCTGAGGCTGAGAAACAATCCTCAATTTGTACACAAATGGCAAAAAAAAAAAAAAAAAACCCCATACTTATTTGTCGAATAGTTGCTATTTCTCATAGGAGGGTCCATCTTCATTTATGCTGGAAAAACACTAAATTCATCTTTGCAGTATATAAAAAGCTAACACTGTCTCTGGTGAGGTTTTGTAAATTTCGTAATATCTATCTGAAGTCTAAAGGGTTAGATTCATGTTAATGCCAAGGTCCTGGCTACTAGGTTGAAGCATATCATTAGCTCCAGGTCCATGGAGTCCTGCCATGCCACTGATCTGAGAAAGCATGGCATTCTGATCTGCACCAAATCCGCCTGGGTCTTTAGAGTTGTGCTGTGGCTGTTGGGGAGGTGGAGGAGGCGGCGCCATGCCTGAGTGATGCTGCTGAAGGTGGCTAGGATGCGGTGAACCCGTTTGGGTCTGAGGCGAGATGTGGTGGGGCGAGGGCTGTGGTTGCAGGCGTGGGGACGGACTTGAGTGAGGTGGCTGGGACTGGGGTCGTGGGGAGGGCTGAGGGGAACAAACCTGGTTGCTGAGGGAGGATGGGAGCTGTTGGCCCTGCAAGTGGGGCGACTGAGACATCTGTTGCTGCTGCGGGCTCATGGGGTTGTTCTGCTGTGCCGGTGAGGTGCCACTGAGATGATGTTGCTGCTGAAGCATACGCTGATGCAAGGCCTGTTGCAATAATGCCTGTGATGTCTGAAGACCAGGACCTCCTTGTGTGGGCTGTGGACCTCCTCCAGGCCCCATGTCGGCACCTTGTGATGCCGCATTCTGCTGCTGTTGCATCTGTAGCTGGTGTTGCTGTGCAAGTCTCTGTTGCAAGGCAGCTGCAGCTGCAGCTTGCTGTTGTGCATGGTTGCCTGGAAAACTCTGCTGCTGGCCGGGTTGCACCCCTTGTAGTGGTTGGCCTCCTGGTGGGGCTTGCATGTTACCCTGCTGGCCTATGTACGCTTGCTGCTGTTGAAATGCAGCATGATTGCTCATTTGTTGCTGCTGCTGCTGTTGTTGTTGTTGTTGTTGTTGTTGCTGCTGCTGCTGAAATTGTAGTTGCTGTTGCCTTCTCATGACCAGCTCTCTAAACTGTGGATTTATGTTGGCCATGTTTGGAGCACCCTGGCCCTGAATACCTTGCTGCTGCTGTTGCTGCTGCTGTTGTTGTTGTTGTTGTTGTTGTTGTTGTTGTTGTTGTTGTTGTTGTTGTTGCTGCTGCAAAGCAGTGACTTGCTGCTGCTGCTGCTGCTGTTGCAATAGCGGCCGCTGTTGCATTTGCTGCTGCTGTTGGAGCTGAGAAAGTTGAGTTTGCATGTTAACACCCTGTCCAAGGTGCATGCCAGATTGGGGCACCCCAGTAGTGACACCCACTGGTTGACCTCCCATAGGTCCTGGTCCTCCCTGGGGTCCAGCAGGGCCACCTGTGCCTCCTTTATACTTCTGAACCCGTTGCTTGATAAATGCTGCCATTAGTTGTGGATTAGACCGAAGAATGTTGAGGACTTGCTGCTGTTGTAGTGGAGAGCTTGGAGAATGCAAGGTCCGCAAAAGTTCCTGCAGGGCTCCCTGGGGCAGATTGCCAGCTGCTGCCCCACTTGCTACACCACTCTGCAGACCAGCCTGCACCATACTCATCAAGGCATTTCGATTTGGCATTTGGGATGCTTGCTGTTGTTGCATTTGTTGTTGCTGCTGCGGTTGGGGCTGCATTGCAACCATTCCCGGCTGAGCCATCATGGCAGGTCTCTGCTGGGCTGGCATACCCTGCCCTGCCCACTGTTGCTGCTGAGGCTGAAGTGGTGGGTTCATTCTCGGCTGCTGTAGATGCATTTGTGGTGCCATCTGACCTTGCACACCTGCCTGTTGAGGCTGCTGCTGATGCTGCTGCTGCATGGGCCCAGCTCCTACCATCATTCCCTGAGGTCCTTGCTGCTGCTCCATCTGCACCCTGTTAGCTGATGTTTGTGCCTGCGGGGCTAACGCTTGTGGCCCTACCATGCCAATACCAGGGTGGGCTACTCCCATTTGTCCCTGTGGCTGTTGGTGCTGAGGCATCATGCCAGCTTGCGCAGCCTGCCTTTGTAGCAACTGAACCTGTGCCATCTTTCGCTGTGCATCTGCCACTTGCTGAATCTTCATGGCTATCTCCACAGCTGCAGGCGGAGGACCTGAAGGTTGCTGTTGCTGGGACATGGATGCTGTGCCTGGGTTGCTAGGGAGTTGTGGAGGAGTCGCATGGCCAAGGCCTGGTTTACCCTGGGACTGTGGATTTGGGGAAGGACCTGTGGAATGGGGACCATATTGATTGTGTGGATGTGGGACTTGCCCCAAAGGTTGCTGAGGAACCATTTGGTGCTGTGGTGAGGTCATCATCCCGCCTGCACCTGGCATCTGCTGAAACTGGTGGTGGACGGGATGCTGAGGAGGCTGCTGGGGAGCTCCAGCTGGGACTCCACCCACACCAGGCTGGGGCAGAGACGTAAGGTTCGGTGTCAGCTGTGTGGGTGTCTGAGGTGTTGCAGGCTGCGTACCGACCGACGTTGGTGTGCTAGGACCTGTGGCCCCGTTGTTACCAGGTGATGGAAGACCACCAGGAGGCCCACCACCACATGGTGGTGGCTGTCCTGCACGCTGCATGGTGGCCATACGTCTACGCAGCATTTGAGCTTGCTGAAGCCTGTGTTGCAACTGCTGCTGACGAAGCTTGTGCTTGATGTTGAGACAGAAGGGCACGGGACACTTGTTTTCCTGGCAGTGCTTGGCATGATAGCAACATAGTGCAATGAGTTGTTTACAGATGGGACAGCCACCATTGGTCTTGCGCTTGCAGCCCTTAGTATGTTGCACCACTCTCTTCATCTTCTGGCAAGATGGCAGAGAGCAATTAGCATTGCGACACTGGCACGCATGCACCAGAGACTGGATGCAGCGCTGGATACTGAGACGACGCGAGTCACCAGGGTTCTGAGTGGAAGCTGCAGCTTGGTTGTTGCTCTCATCATCAAGACCCAGTCCAAGTTTCTCCATCTTATGTTCATGGCCCTTGGTGTTGTAGCAAGTGATGCAAAGATCATAATCCTACAAGAGGAGGAGAAAAAGATTTTTAAAAAATGTGGTGTTTTATCCAACATCAAACCCCACAATACAGTATTTTTTGAAACATCTTTACTGACAATCAAAGTATTAATCATCCCAATGGACATTTCTTACCTCACAAACAGTGCAGTGAAAGCGTGTCTCAACGTGATGCTTGCATTCATTGCACGTGTAGACAAAGCGGTCCTGGCTCTGATTGTGCAGTTCTACTAGCATACACATGGAGCTCCATTTGGCCCGCCTCAGCGAGCTGAATTCAAGGTGCTTGTCTCGTGCAAGTGTTAGGAAAGCATCTCGTCCATCCATTAGATCACAGGCCATCAGGGGATCAGGGTCCAAAATGGGTGGAAGGGAATTGGCAGAAGGGCCAGCGATGAGACGAATAACAAAGAAAACCTTGAAATGAAGCAATATGTTGACATTTGTGAGTTCGGCCCAAACATGTAATGACAAAATGCTTTTTGGGAGCTACATACCTCTTTGTGTTTCTCCATCGTGGCATAGAGTTTCTGGGATAGATCATTGGAGACATTTGGCATGCCTGGTTTCTTTTTATTGGCCCGGCTCAAGCTGCTTTTGTTTTTGCTAGTCTTCTTGCTGTTCTTTTTTTTGGCATTCTTGCTGTCACCATTGGTTGCCTAGATGGTCAAAACACATTAACCTTAAGCATTAAGTTATAATAAAGTTTTAAGAATAAATGTTAAGTATTAAAGCAGCTGCACCTTAATAAACTCTACAATCTAGTTAAATACAAGTGAGGACAGTAGCTGGCTAAATACCCAAAGGCTAAATACCCAAAGGATGTGCTCAGTTTCTCAAGATGTACTTTTAAGGATGTTTTCACACCTATAGATTGTTTGCTTTGTTCCAAAACAGGGACAAAATGTGTTACAATGTTGCATTTTCTTCTTGGTTCAGTTCACTTTCACAAGGCAATGTTTCAAAGCATACCAAAACGTGTTTATGCAAGTCACATGTGAGTAAAACTGTCCTCTTATTGATCAGAGTTCACCTGTTTACGTTCTGCTGCGTCATCCATCAAGATGGATTGACAAGTTCACTCCGCTGGCTTATTGCGGCTTTAAACGATTAAAAAAAAAAAATATATATATATATATATATATATATATATATATATATATATATATATATATATATATATATATATATATATAAATAAAATTATATACACCGCTATGGAAAAAATTAAGAGACCACTTAACATTGATTTCTGAACTTGGAGTGGTCTCTTAATTAATTTTTTCCATAGCTGTGTATATAATGTTATTTATATATATATATATATATATATATATATATATATATATATATAGATATAGTTAGAGTGAGAATCAAGGCTTCAGCAGCAATCGTGCAATGCCTGGAGCAATTACACAACATTTTAAGATGAAGAGGTGCTCTTTGGTTTTCAACCACAAAAACTCACAGAATCTGACACTGCAGCTTTTTATATAACACATTTTCCATTATGAATTATGACACTGCTTGGTTCGTTGGATCAGATCGCTTTCTGACCTAAACCAAACCGCTTCAGAGTTCATTTTCAATTGGGCCGAGACCACCTCGTTCAGGCAATCTTGGAGCAATTGTTTTGCAGATTCGAGCACGATTGCAGTGTTCATATATACCTAAATGAACCAACTAAGGGAAAAAACACATCAGGTTCTGAAACTCTCCAAATATGCCAGTTGTGAAAACGCTCTAAAAGTTACTTAGTTTGCTGATGAAATTTTGAAATGTTATGCCCAACAAATGTTTTCCTCTGGCACTTGAGTACGTTACAAATTTGGTCCATCACTTACATCAATGCTTTCACTAGAGGTGTTGTTCTCCTCTCTCTTCCGTTCTTCCTCCTCCTGTTCCAGCTCTTTAATACTCTCCTCCAACACATTAGGCCAAAAATCACCCTCAAAATATGGGAGCTCCTTTGCGCTGGTCAGACGATCTTCTGTTGCCTGCTTAAAAATGTCCTGGGTGAAAAGAAGCATGCAATAGTTAGTAAAGTACTAGAAGTACCAAGGAAAAAAGACTATTGTGCAGTATGCTGACTCTAAACTTCTATTATTGTCAATCATAAGTGCAGCTGTCGCAGTACCTTGTAGTCATGTACAATTCTCTCAGCTACTGCTTTGTCAAGCATTTTCTTGTACCACTCTTGTAAGCGTTTAGGTTTGGGAATCTTCTGATCCGATGGGTGGCAATGGAAGATGTAGTCGTCACCCTCGCTTGGCGGGCAAGCCCAGATGTGTCCAGTGACAAACCCCATTTTTTTAACGTACTCCAAGTATCCAATGAGGATCTCATGATAGACTCCTGTTCTCAGGTGACGGGGTTGGAAAAAGTGCACACTGTCTAGGTAGGAGATGTACACACGTCTGCATGGAAAGAGAAAGAGACAGAGGATATCGCTAGTTACTTGAGTTTCTCAGACCCCTTTGTAATGCCATCCACGTGCACGTGAGAGAAGATTCGGTGTGTGCTTGAAGATGTGTGACTGCGTCTTTGTTATTTTTAACCTTTGATTGGGCAGAGGGCAGTCGGAACCGTATTCTTGCACATGCATTCCAAAAAAGCAGACATCTGTTCCGTCAATATCCTCAAATGCAAACAGAGCTTTTGTCCTGTACGGGAATGACTCTGACATCTCGCCGCTATCAACAAACCTGTGATAAAAAGACAGTGCATTTTTTTAGATAGTTTCATGGTGAACATTGAAAAGACCACTTCTCAAAAAGCCTACTATAAAAGGAATGAGGTCTTTAAAATTTTAATTAAGCAAGTATGAATATTTATCATCTTTTACAGGTATAGAAAGAAGAGATCTATGCATTAATCCACTTTCTATCAATATATTACACAAACTTGGGTATTGCAAGTGTGTGTGTTTTTTGTTTTTTTTTATCTGCCTAAAGGCTTTCTGCACTGGAAGTGTTTTGCAGTGTCAAAGCATCCTGAAATCATTCATTTTCAATGATGACAATGCAATATAGTTGTGTCCAAGTTAAAGTAAGTAAAAAAAAAAAAAATTGTGTGAGTTGTGTGACAGCGAGCTGCCTTCTCTGAGACATTGTAGTTGAGTCCAAGCAAGACAAAGGTGTTAATGTTTAGTATGGAAAATCATTGGCATTACAAGAGTTTGATTCATGCATTGATAATCGTTCATGTTCTTCATGATGCAGTGCTGCAATTTTTTTGTTTTAAAAACAATTTCCCTCAAACTTATTTCTTGATAAAACAAAGGCAATTTATATGACTAGATTTTCAAAAGCTGTGGCAGTCCAATATTTCAAGGATGCACAATTGTTATTGTTAACTAAAACTAAAAAAAAAGTTTAAATGTTTTGTTAATTAAAATAAAACTGAAATAAAATATTAATATAAAAAAAAATAAACTTAAAAGAAATGTTGCCTGAAATAAAAAAATAATACATTAAAAATAAACAGAAATATTATTTAAAAAAAACGAATAAAATGAACAAAAACAAAAGCATAGAACAAAATGACTAAAACTGGAAATATAAAATCCAATTCAAAATATAAATAAATACTTTAATAGTATATACAGTATATGGTACTAAAATAACACTGGTTAGGGCATTCAGTAGTATAAATACCTACTACAACCAACAATGCAGCAAATTGATGACCTTCAATGACAAAATCGTTGTGTGAACAAGTGTATTACTGCATGTAAGCTTATGGAACATTGTTGTGTTTCATAATAAATCACAATAATACTTCAAATCAAAAGAAATAAAGCAAATATTTATTTTAAGGTTTTGGATTTTGGAGCCAACAACATAAAATTCTGCACTGTCCCTCACCTGGACTTCATGCCAGGTTTGACCTCCACCACTTTATCAGAGACGTGGACCACACGGATGGTGACATCACCAGATTCTGGATGACTCTGACGCTTCAGATACTCATTCACTCGTGTCTCCAGGTAGTTACCAAGCTTTGTCTGAGGAAGCCCTGGGATAAAGAGAAAGAAGAGCAGGGAGTTTAAAATAATACAAATATGGCATTTTACAACACAGCATGACAATTCATTAGTGTAAAACAGTACAACACTGACACATAGTGTCACACTCAAGATCTGCCAATAATTTTTTTTATTACTTGGCTCCCTGGAATACTTGATTCTGATTGGTTAAGCATGGCATTCTATAAGCAATTTTTGAGTACAGCAAATTTGTAAAGCTCTTAAAAGCTTCCACTCACTCTTTGCAGAGTATTTATTCTCCTTCCTTGTTGCATTGGCTTTTTTCAGGCAGCCCCCACAAACAAACCTGAATGGATGGGATTAAGATAGAGAGGAAAATTTGAAAACAGAAAACTGTGTAACTTGGTTCTATAGATAAAATACGTAATAATAAAAATCATAAAATCATTCATACAGCTGAAAGATTTAAATAGCTTAAAAGTATTAGATGAAACTAGTAATTACAAAGGACATCAAGTCGTTCTACATCTTCCATGTTTGCATAGATTTTTTAATATGACCAATAAAAATAAAAAAATATTTAAAATGTCTTGCTTAAAACTGACAGTTTTAAACTGCATTAAATAGGATAAAACCCATGCAATGCTCATATAAAATAAAGATAAATAGAAAAAAAGACTAACTTCTAAAAGTTTTTAAGCTCTGTTTTGCAGTGAAAAGTGTCAAATAAAAGTTCTCAAATAAAACTAGCTTACCCTGACGGCCATATTGTGTCATTGTGCAGAACGCATATCTGATGCATTTTTCGACCACAGTCGGCACATTCCAGCAGTCTGAGGAAGAAGGGTGGAAACAAAGGTCAGATGACGACAACAAATCCAAGTGACGACAAATCCGAGTGAGCAAATATGTGGAAAAGTAAACATACAGTTCGGGGTCAAGGGTGTCGTTCTTTTTCCTTTGAAACTGATCTTTATTGATGGACCTGAGGAGAGAAATTGAGAGAGAGAGGAGAAGAGGAGGCCGCCCAATCGAGTGAGTCATGAGAATCAATGAACGAACACTCAACGGTATCAGATACTGAGGAATAACATCACGGCAATAACAATGAAGCAGAAGATGAAAACACAAATGTGTAGACGGGTTACTCACGTTTGAGGCTGGGTTGGATCGTCCCCCAGGGACACATTCTCCCCCTGGATTTCGTTGAAACACTTCTCACAGAAGTGGTACCTGTCAGCAAGAAGCCCATATTTGGGTGAACTAGACCGTTCGCCAAGAGCACAGCCAATCACAGTGAGGGCACGTGGAAGCAGCCACCAATCAGGGCAGGACAGGCCAGGAGACAGGCACACAGGAGAAGGCAGGTTCGTCGCCGGGAGCAGCCAATCATGAAGCAGGGTTTTTGTGTGGGCAGATTGATTGATTGGTTGCGTGTAAATTTCGGAGCGGATGATTGGTCACATCAAAGCAGGCCAATGCAGACATCACAAGCGTTAAAAAAGGAGGGAGAGAAAGGGGGGAGGAGGAGGGCAGAATGAATATTTTAAAAAAGTGTGAGAAACAAAACTGTTATGAGGGACAAAGAGCTAAGTGTTGGACAGGTGGAGGGGTGGGTCAGATGTAGAAGAAGAAAACGTAACTAAAAGAGAGAGAGCAGGAAGCCGAGGCAAAGCACAGACGGGCTCCCTCACGTCCACTGAGCTCCAAAACAACCGTGACGCCCAGAGGAGCGAGGGACAACAATGGACAGAGTGAATGAGAAGAATGAGAACAGGAGCAACAGAGACCCATCATCCTTCCAGTGCATTTTAAAGAGGGTCTCAAGATTCATTACCAAAACAAAATGTGTGACAGATGAACAGTTAGTACACCCTGAAGTTGGCAGCATGAACTCTTGTGAAAGAAGTCTTAGCCTGAAAAAATTAAGTTTGCATTAAGAGGTTCCACTGAAATATTGTATAAAAACTGGGGTCCTCTACTTCATTTTGTCAAAAACATGCCACTTATCTTTGTTGATCTGTAATATATATTTTTAATTATTCTATGGAGTCATTTGTTTGTGCAAATGTGTATAATTGTCTTATTTTTATTTATCTTTCTGAAAATGTACTTAATTTTTATTCTCCTCCTTGGGGGAGGTTGGGGGTTTAGGGCTCACTGAGGGTTGTGATTGTTCAATTTTGTGTCCACCCTTAGTAGTTGTTAATAAAAAAGAAAAAAAAGAAGAAAAGGATTGTAGAGATTCATTAATATTGTTGTTTTCTTTGTATATTCCAATAAATAAAAAAAAGCCATTTTTTACTTTGTGTCAGTACTTTTTGGGTGAATTTCACAAAACATATCCAGGTCACATGATGCCCCAAAAAATCATTAATTAATAAAAAGAGGATATTTTGCATAAAGACCATTAAGATTTGACATGATCATCATGTCAAATCTTATTTGACATTTGCCCTTTTTATTTGCCTTTTATTTTTAATATATATTTTAATAAACAATCCAAATTTAATAATTAAATGTTAATTTACATGTTGATTATTGTTATTAAAAAAATAAAAGTTTAAAACAACACAATGTAATTGTTATAAGATAATTTTTTCAATGTTTTACTAAAATATAATAAATATATATAGCATAACACTATCTTGTTTTATGTTATAACTTATTTTTAATAGACTTAATAATTATCAAAATAAAATAATTGCATAACACTATCTTGTTTTGTTATAACCTTTTGTTTTTAAGACACATTTAAAAATTGTCAAAATAATATAAAATAATGCTGTTAAATTACATTATTTTGATTATTGTCATTATCATTACTACATTAGAAATAAAATGTTATTATATAAAATAATGCAATGTTATGTTATAATATAACCTTTTATTTTCAATGTTTTAATAATACTACAATTTTATTATCATTGGTGATATTGAGACATTGAGATATTTGTTATTTAAATCCACATAAAGACAAATTAATTATATAAATATAATTAATATATATATATATATATATATATATATATATATATATATATATATATATATATATTAATTATATTTATTATATATATATATTTATTTATTTATTTATTTATTTTTTTTTTTTTTTTTTTTTACACTATAGTAGCATTAACATAAGTAGCATTTTTATACAAAAGTAAGGACCATATTAACTAATGTAGCCAAATGAATACAAAAGCTTTTCTGTGTTTATACGAAACCTTGGATTCTGGTGAAAGATGCAGCAAAACTCTTTCACATTGCCTGGCAATTACTAGCATGATTTAACTCTGTTTAAAATTGGCAATGATTTTCACTAAGGCATTAGAGGAAGTGCGCTGCAATAGTTTTGGTGCTTCCTTCTTATTACCACTTGTTTTTGTGTGTGTGCGTGTGTGTTCATAGCTACCAACTGAGGTAATCAACACAAATACTTGCCAACACACCTGCCAATACAGTTAACTGTAAGAACATCAACAAAAACCTCAAAACAGAATTAGAGACAGAAATGCAGACCCTCTTTAAAATGGCCATTTAAAATCAGAAAAAGAGCAGAGATGTGAAATGTGGTCTATTTTGCCACCGAAAGTCAAATCAACAGGCCTGAAATTCAACAACACCCTGATGTGGGAAATATGTGCTCACAGCAGAACAGCGCTTACATTTTTAAAAGCACACAAAAAACAACTCTTACCACTTTAAAAATACTCACCTGAATATTTTATCATACAAATCACAATGTCTATCAAATCTGAATATGTTTGTCTTTAAGTGTTCAGAAAACGTGTCCAGCTTTCATAATACTTTCATAATTTCATTCTACCGCTGGGCTGCTTCACAGCAGCAGTTTTAATGCTGCCAGGCAACATGAAATATATTTCAGGCTGAAATGCAAATGTGTGATGATATGCCTGATGAGGTCAGTCAATTACCCATCAGGCCACATTCACTATGATATAACTATTCTTATGAATATAATAACTTGCTTGAGTTTGTATGCATAAATATAGACCCAATTTAAGTCGCTTTGAACTTTCAAGTAGTTATTCTTACTCTAATGCATTTTATAACTCAATATTTTAATGGCTACACTGCATAGTATTAAGATAAGGGTGTGAGTGATGGTGTATAGTGTGTGTAATACTGACCTGTTCTGATAACTGAAGTACGCAGCATCTCGAGGGATGGTACACAGCTGTTTGCCATAGCAGCACAGAGTTTGAGGAGAAAACTCCAACTGAGAGATGGAAAAAGAGGGATAAAGGCATTAAAAGAAAGAAGTGGGGTAGCAATATCCCATTATTTTAGGCCAGATAATGATATTAAAGCAATAAACCACAATCCACCTCACAATGTGACAAAAATCACAACGCACCCATGGTGAAAACACTGTAATAAGTGGTGTAGTGCTTTTGTACATGGAAATAATAATATGACAAAAGATGACATTTGTTATTTAATAAAATAATAATAGTAGTATGAATTTATAAAAAAAATAACATTTAACAAATTCAGGGCAAATATTAAATATACTGCTTGCTAGAAGAATGATTGTATATTTAATAATACTAATAATAATAATAGTTCTATTATTAAATAGGTTTGGTATTACATGATAGTATATTATAATTCTTATTAATAAATAAGAATAATAAGTATTTATAATATAATGCATTTTAACATACATTTAAGGCAAGTATTAACTAGTGCTTGCTGGAAGAATCATTTTATATTTCATAATAGTTATTTTTGGTATTAAATTGTAGCATTAATATAGTAATAATAATATTTAATTTAACATTTAATGCATTACCATTTTGCTTGCTGGAAGAATTACTGATAATAATAATAATAATAATAATAAAAAAACAATGATAATACTAATGATAGTTATATTAGCAAATATGTTTAATAATATTCTGACTAATGAAAACTGATTGATTGAGCCACGTCTTTATACAAAATCCATACAAACATAATCCACACAAAAACAAATAATCAAACACAAACCTAAATAAAAGATGTGATGCACAGACACACACACAGCTCACCTTCCTTCCACAGCAGTACCCCATTTCCTGCATAACGGGGTCTATTTCCTGTTCAAACACCTCAGCCAGTTTGGAGCAGTATTTATACACCCGTGACGTCTTCCTGTTATACAGCCAGGCGTTATTGAACATCAGCCACACGTCGTCCACGTACTGCCAGGGCTCCTGGTACTGACCCGTGTCCAGCTTACGCTTGATAGTGGACAAGTCCATGGGGTTTTTTACTATGTCAAAGTAGTCCTGGAGGACGGAGTCCAGAGCACAGTAAGCAGGATGAAGGATGAAGGCCATCATCATCATCATCATGAGATGAAATGAAGTTCCAGACAGAAGGAGCGATGGATGGTGGCCCGGCGGGTTGAGAATCAGGGGGAGAGAAGAGGGTGCAGGGGGACAATGTTGAGCGCTGTAGAAGAGGTTCACATGCACAAACAGAGAAAAACGTAACAGACTCCCACTGCCTCACTCAAATCTGTACCCTATTTCTCTCCTGTTCTCCCATACACACAAACAAAACACACAAATCTTTGGGCCAGCGCCAATGATGGCAGACGAACTGGGATGGGCAAAGATATTATCAGATAGTAGTCTGAATCGCATTCAAAATGTCAAGAAATGCCTGGAAAATTATATTTTGCGTAAAGAAAATTAAGCAAATTTTTA
Source organism: Chanodichthys erythropterus (assembly GCF_024489055.1). Classification (NCBI taxonomy): domain Eukaryota; kingdom Metazoa; phylum Chordata; class Actinopteri; order Cypriniformes; family Xenocyprididae; genus Chanodichthys; species Chanodichthys erythropterus. Next base: position 26,625,925 of record NC_090223.1, on the reverse strand, counting down.
AGACCTGAAAGATTTTTGCATCGTCTTTATTTTCATGGCAATTAAACAAATGGCAATTTAATTGGCTTTATTAAAATCACAAAGGGTTAGTTTACCTAAAAATGAAATTTTTGTCATTAATTACTCACCCTCATGTCGTTCCACACCTGTAAGAACACAAATTAAGATATTTTTGATGAAATCCGAGAGGTTTCTGAACCACAACATGGGCAGCAAAGTCATTGCACTTTTCAAGGTCCAGAAAGGTACTAAAGACATTGTTAAAATAGTCAACGTGACTACAGTGGTTCAACCTCAGTCTTCAAATCTTTGTGTGTGCAAAAACAGAACAAAAATTACGACTTTATTCAACAATTTCTTCTCCTCCATGTCAGTCTCCTATGCTGTTTACATTGTAGAGACACTGAAGCGCTTCCAGGTTCTACGTCAGAATGCCGTCTCACTATTGGCCGGCTTCTGTGTCAGCATGGAAGAGAAGAAATTGTTGAGAAAAGTTATTTTTTGTTTTGTTTTTGTGCACAAAAAGTATTCTCGTCACTTCATAACATTAAGGTTGAACCACTGTAGTCACATGGACTACTTTACGTTGCTGCCTATTTGTGTATCAGATACCCTCAGATTTTATCAAAAATATCTTAATTTGTGTTCTGAAGATGAGTGAAGGTCTTACGGGTGTGGAAAGACATGAGGGCGAGTAATAAATGACAAAATTTTCATTTTTAGGTGAACTAACCCTCCCTCAGCAGTGATTTTAAAATAATAATAATAATAATAATAATTAAAAAAATATATATTTTTTAATAATATAGGTACAAAATGAAGAGATTATTTGTGCTTAATTGCCACAATAAAGCTATATTGCAAAAAAATAAAAATAACAGTCCTAAAAACAAACTTTATTTACTTTATGCTAAATATAATTTAGCATTTTTCTTTTGATTTTGGGGAGAAATAAGATCCTGGCATTTCTTCACCCTGTAACCATTAGGAATGTATTCATTGCTCTGTCATCTTTTAAAGCTTTAAGAAAACATTTACTAATTTTAAATCCAGGTTTGGTGGATTCATTTCACATCTGGAGGACAGCCTGGATGCAAAATGAATCATTTCGCCAAATAAACAGGCTTTCTAGGGTGATGTTGGCAGGGTTAGCGTTTAGGGTACAGTAAGCTGAGGTGAGTACAAGCGGGGTGATATCGTCACAGACACATTCAATTACATCAGCGCAGCTATGAGCGTTTACACCACAAAGCACAGCTGGACTCCCTTCTTTAAAGTCCAACATCACAAATCATCAAAAGACACAGTAAAAATACATTCCTTCAGGTGTCGACCCCATAGTATTCAGGTTGTGTGCCACAGAGAGTTGATTTTCTTTAAAACAGACTTATGATGAGTTTTACAGCACTGAGTTTTACTTTTGGTTCACATCAAAAGTCTAGAGACTGCAGGGTTCCTGTAACCACCAGCAGCCTCTGACAGTGCTGCAGTACCATCTATTTAAATATTACAAATTACAGTATTTACAATAGTCACCTGATCTATGCCCACACAACCATACGAGTCCTTTAAACAGATGCAATGGGAACGACACCAATGCCATGACAATCTGAGGTGTTTCAAACAAACATACATTAACAAACACTGATCTGAGACCAGTGACGAGAGTGTATAAACCCAGAATCAGATGGACAGAATCATTATAAGCACTACAAAGTTACACATGATAATTTAGTTATTTTTTCTTTAGGGTTCCCACACCTTTTGACCAAATAAATGTCTGACTTTTTGAGTCATCTGTGATAACTGGATGAGGATTGTTATAGACATTTCGTTCAAATTTACTTGCATTTTTGGGTTTTCGGTGCCATCAATAAATTACACCCTGCACGTTCGGTGGCAGCAGTGGGATGGCTATCAGCAAGATGGCGCCAAAAGTTCAATTTTTAGGTCAAACATCTCTCTTTTTGTTTGTAATGTTTGCTTGTCATACCTAAAGGGTTAGTTCACCCAAAAATTACATTTCTGTCATTAATGACTCACCCTCATGTCGTTCCACACTCGTAAGACCTTCGTTCATCTTCAGAACACAAACTAAGATATTTTTGATGAAGTCCGAGAGGTTTTTTTTTATTATCTCCCATGAAAAGCAACGAAATGACCACATTCAAGTGCAGCGCTTCCGTGTTTACGTCCAAACGGCGGCTCAGTTTTGGCTGACGCTGTTCACATGAGCAGCACGACGTATGTGTGTGATGCTGATTAAGGAGCCAGCCAATACAGATTTTGCTTTCTAACGTAGAACACAGAAGCTCTGCAATGTGTCTTCAATGTAAACGGCATACGAATCTGAAAGGGTAGGGAAGAAATTGTCGAAATAAAGTAGTTATTTTTTATTTGTTTTTGCGCACAAAAAGTATCCTCGTCGCTTCATAACATTAAGGTTGAACCACTATAGTTACATTGACTATTTTAACTATGTCTACTACTTTTCTGGACCTTGAATATGGTAATTTTGTTGCATTCTATGGGAGATTAAAAAAAACAAACTCAAAAACAAAAAATATCTTAATTTGTGTTCTGAAGATGAACGTCTTACAGGTGTGGAACGACATGAGGGTGAGTAATTAATGACAGAAATTTCATTTTTGGGTGAACTAACCCTTTAAGTGGGGCCAGTGCATCATTTAATCAAATCATAACCAGAATAGCAGGAAAGTCATTTTCACTCAACTGATCCCATCATGCAACACATGACACTAAACATTTGTGGCTATTTAGCAAATAAAAGCCATTTATACTTTGCATAAATGTGATGCATTGATCAATCTGTAAATTTTAATCTGCTATGCTGGTTACAGCTAAAAAATATTGGCCATAACTCTGGGGATTGATGGTAAACTTGAGGCTTTTTATGTGGCAAAATGAAACAAATGTGATGGATTAAAGCTCAGGTTAAAATAATGAATTACATGGAGTTTAAGCAGATGACAGCAAAAAAAAACTATACTAAACGAACAAAGAAAATAAGGCCAGCACAGGCTATGGGATCATTCACAGCAGATTCATTTTGTTGATGCCAAACAACCAGCAAGACTTATTGCCAATTGAAGATTGAAAACGAACTAGTTCCAAGTGCCAGTTCATTTTCACCAAATCATTAATTTATCATTAACTAAAATGTTTTCGTTTCATATCCCAAATCTGTATATATCTTAAAACTACATTCCTCAGTTGAAGAAAATTGTGTAAATAAAACAAGCTTAAAGCTTAAGTCTGTAATCTCTGCAGCATTAACATTTGGATTAAAAAAACAATAGTAGTATTCCCAAAAAAAATTAGCAGGTAGTCCCACCCCAAAATCACAGTTGCAGTGTTGGACTGGTCAAAAAAAAAAGGCTTTTGTCATCTCAGCACATTCATCTTAAATTTTAATGTTAAAAGAACTACAAACATCAGCTTTAAGTTTTTTAAATTCTCCTGATGTGCATTGTGTCTAACATAACTTTCTGTCTTTTTTGATAGGATGAAGACACATCAACCGCAAGAACAGATGTTCATAGTCTGTGCTGCCTTATTTTCGCTCTTCTTTTCTGACAGAAACGCTACAGAAGCAAGCTTGCAACGTCTCTCTCACATCCACATACAAAACACACAACAGCAGGCAGAAGAGGAAGAGAGGTAAAAAAAAAGTAAAGGTAAAAAAAAAAAAAAAAAAAAGTAATGAGACTAGAACTGAAAAGTGCTAGGTTGTTTGTAGCATAATGCGTGCCAGCGCAGGCCCTTACCAGGTTAGTTTTGTTACTAGTTCGAATACGTACGGGTATTCCCAGTAACTGGGGGTCCACCGGCTGCCGGAAGGGCAGCGACTCTGGGTCCTGTCTGTACAGAGCTTCCAGAGTGGGCATTAAAGCCTGGCGGAGCTCGTCGGGCTTAAAGACTGATGGAGAGGAAGGAAATGAAGGAAGCAGCAGAGTCAGGAATCAGGTACATATTCATATGAAAATCATGAGTACTGATTTCAAAGCAGTGTTTGTCCTTCATATTAAACTGCGGAAAGGAATATGAACAAGCACCTGCTGATACTAGAACAGAATTAGTAGATTTCATGCAATGAGACCTGACGTTTTTCCTTAGTTTTAACACCATATAAAATGAATTACAAAAGTAATTCTTGGGTCCGTATACTTTCGCGTCCATTCGTTTTTCCTTTTTTAAACCAGAAATGAAATATGGAAAATGCGGTTTCTTTGTTTTTTATTTTAACAATGATGAATAGAATTACCAGATACAGGCTATTTTCTTTATGCATGATTATTATTTTGTGAAAAATAATATAAATGATATACAACTTGTTTCTTAATATGTAAAAATGCTAAATTTAACTTCCAGTGTTTTGCGTCATACACACAGATGCTAAAGCGCCCTCTAGTGCCTTTTCCTTCGCTTCAAGAGCCTGCATGAATAAATGAATAAAGGCCAAAATGACATCTAAATTACTGTGACTTTTTCATCTGGCTCAGTTAGGTGTTTTGTATTGTTTTCTATTGAGAAATTGGTTGGGATTAGGAGTCCCTTACTTAGCTATGCTATGCTTTTCAAATTGAAAATATACCAACATTTGTTATGATAACAAAATTATACCCCAATATGTGATTTTCATGAAGACAAAATCCCTTGACCTTTGCCTTAGTGGAGGTTTGACATAAAATATTTCTCAATTCTCATTGAAAGCAAGGTGTTACGCCTGCGTTGCTGGACATTAACGCTTTATGTGGCTTAATCCTACTAAAACAACAACCAGTGAAAAACTATTTTCTTGCACATTTTCTTATCATCAAAGGCTAAGACAACGGCAACGTAAACAAAGTGGAAGGATATTTTTATATATTTTTATGTTAAGCATTTATAATGGTTTTCTATAAGCGGAAAACGCTGAAACTTGAAAGCGTGTTGTCTTCATATTCGGCCTGACCTGCTTGTCTATATATCTTTATTGGTCATTTAATATCAGTGCCTTAATGCATTAAGCGTTTTCTTCATACCTGTGTTTTATTTTCAAGGAAAATGCTTAACGTGTTATTAATTGTGTTCATAGTGGGCTGCTTATAAGGTGTAGTGAATTTGCTCCTCCAATATCACCTACATGAAGCCACATTAGGCATTTTTCACGTTAAGCACTTAGAATGTCCCGCTTCGCTGGACGCGTTTGCCGCCAGTATAGTGTTCTCTGGACCCTATCGTGAGTGAGAAGGGGGTGGAAATCAAGTCAATTATCATCATGTTTCAGAGACATGGCTCTCGAAAGTATGGGAGGAACAACAATTTTACAAAAGAAAACTTGTAAATTCACATTTCTTCGACTTTAAAAACCCAAATTAAAAATGGACAGATTAAAGATGCAAAACTTAATAAACAAAAAATCTGAAAAGAAGTCAATATTTATTTTGTGCACATTAAATTTGTGCATTCAGTTTTAATTTAAATTTTGGTATTCACCATAGCATTTAAAAATAAAGCAACGGTTCGTTTTTTTGTTTTTCTTGACGTGGTAAAAAAAAAACGAAAAAGGAATGGACGCAAAAGTACACGGACCTTCTTGTATGGTGTTTTTTCTTTTTGTAAGTTGCTTTGGTTAATGAATTTATGCAAATTATATAAGAACGTCTGTAGGATCCTTAAAGGTGAAAGCATATGATTTCTGTGCCACTAGTTTCAGCAAACAGAATAAAAACATTTTTTTTCTCAAATAGCCCCCTGTATGACAATAAGTCAAGAAACAAAAAGTAACACCACAAACTCACACCATACAAACAGTGCCTGTCCATTTTTTTTTAAAGACTTTGGATCCAGACGCAAAAGTCTTCATTTAAGAGATATAAGCAATAAACCAAATTAACCAGCTATCACAACATGTTATGAAAGCACCACATTTACAGTCCACCTATGGCTTGCATATAGTTTTCTCAGCACATTATACTTGCAAAAGTATTCTAACATTGAAAAAACATCACCTTTAAGGATGAAAGATTGTGTGGACGAGTTTGTTTTACCTTTCTTCTTGCTTTGTGTGTTTGCGGGAGTGCTGTTTGTCCCTGCAGTCTCTTCCTCTTTGGGTTCGGTTTTGACCTCCGGCTTCTTATCCTCATCTGTCGACCCAGTCGATGTTTCCATTGGTTCCGTCTTGCATTCATCACCTGCAGGCTCCTCCTTCTTAATGTAGCAGACCAATTAATATAAGGTTAGGGAAGCAATCAGTCATTCGCATGTCTCAGATTTAACAGATGACAAAAGTGTATTTTTGTTTTAGTGACTTTATATGTCATTTGTCTTCTCCTGCTCACCTCTGGTTTCTCCTCAGACTTTATCTCAGTTTGCATGGCGGCCATTTTCCCTGAGGCCTTATCTTCCGTCTCATTCTCATCCTCTTCTTCCTGCTTGACCTCAGTTTTGGGGTCGAGTGGGGCGGTGGGCTCAGACGATGTCAGTTGCGAGCTAGGGTCAGCACTGCTGACCGAGGCAGGAGTTGAGGCCTGACCGTCCGCAGTAAGAGACGACTTCTGAGACAGCTGAGGGTGGGACAAAACAGCTGATTAGGAGAACAACCAATGGCAAACAGAAATGAGGAAGAACAGAAAGAATAGAAGAGCAGATTAAGAGAGAATAGAAAACAACAATTATGGAGGAACAGCAAATAGAGAGATCAGACAATGAGAAACAACAGAAAGGAGTAAAAGCAAACAGTCAAATAAGAAGCGAATCAGGAGGAAAGAGAGAACAGTCAATGGCAAACAAAAGTCAGTAGAAATAGCAAATAAAAAATAGCATAGGGATGAAAAGAGAAACAAATGTTAGGACAAGTCAATAAAGTACAGTAGAGAAAGCAAAAACAGCCAATAGCAAACAAAAATCAGAAGGAACAGCAAATAAACAAAATAGAGTACAGGAAAACAGCCAAATAGGGTCATTCCGTGTCAAATCAATCAAAAATTTGAGCTGGGGAAGTTTCCAAAATTTTGTTAAAGGGTTAGTTCAGCCATAAATGAAAATTCTGTCATTAATTACTCTCCCTCATGTCGTTCCACACCCGTAAGACCTTCATTCATCTTCAGAACACAATTAAGATTTTTTTTTTTTATGAAATCCGAGGGTATCTGATCCACTCATAGGCAGCAACGTCATTGCACCTTTTTGACGTCCAGAGATGTATTTAAAAACATGGCTAAAACTGTCAATGTGACTACAGTGGTTCAACCTTGTTATGAAGCGACGAGAATATTTTTGTGCGCAAAAACAAAACAAAAATAACTTTATTAAACAATTTGAACCGTTGTCAAACACAGTGAACTCAGTGCAGGCTACGTTGCTTATGTCCAAATGCCGGCTCATTATTGGCCAGATCCTGTGTCAGCATCACATGCATGCGTCGTGCTGCTCACCTGTTCAACTTCGGCCATACTGAGTTGGCGTTCGGACGTAAACAAGGAAGCCTGCACTGAGCTCACTATGTTTGACAACGGTTCAAATTGGTTAATAAATTATTTTTGTTTTATTTTTGCGCACAAAAAAAATATTCTCGTCACTTCATAATATTAAGGTTGAACCTTGTAGTCACATTGACTATTTTATCCATGTCTTTAACACCTTTCTGGATATCAAAAGGTGCAATGATGTTGCGGTCTATGTGTGGATCAGATACCCTTGGACTCGGAGTTGATCAAAAATATCTTAATTTGTGTTCTGAAGATGAACAAAGGTGTTATGGTTGTAGAATGACATGAGTGCGAGTAGTTAATGACAGAATTTTCATTTTCGGGTGAACTAACCATTTAATATTTTTTCTGTACAAAGACAAACAGATCACTATATCTATGGGACTGAAAAATTAAGATTCCAAAGAATGAGAATCTAGAAGTATATTAAGATATTTTGAATACTTTCAGAGTTACAGGTATGACAACTTTAGAAAAATAATATTTATGGCACTCAGACAGGTATGTC